>NC_060125.1:209562832-209865863 GCF_021461395.2 Schistocerca americana | reverse complement strand
GAACTCTGACGACGAACTGAAGGACACAGTGAAGGACTGGCTTCTGCCACAGCCACAGGAATTCTGGCAACAGGGAGTCCCGTTCGGGAAACGGTGAGTTAGTTGTGCTCAGGCCTCTGGTGATTGCTTTTAGATAAGGACTTCGTACCTTTTATTTTGAATACCCCTCGTAATAATTACACAGAAGTTACCGTGATTTATTATTGTCCTCTGGATATTGCGAAAGCTGGGACATGGTTCGTAATTGGGAGTGCTATCAACACGGACGGCAACGCATTGCAACGTGCTACCATGCTCGTCAGGAAGTTGGTAAGCGGTTCTTGTGGTAGCGGGTTCCATTACTCCATGAACGCCGTTGACAGCTAATGGACGGCCGTACGTGCACGTGTATGTGAAGCAATACGTCTCTCTAGCGCATCCGACGCGCGGTCGAAAGAGCCTAAGTCTCAGGGGCGGGCAAGTCAGTCCGTTCGCTAAATGTCCTCTTTCCAAGAGCTCCTCCAACTGAGCGTTTCGATGCAGTCGCGCGTTGTAATCCATAAAAATGAAATCAGGATCGAACACACGCGTCAAAAAACAAACTTGGGGAAGGAGTTTAGTGTCACAATAACGTTGACCTTTGAGTGTATTGTGGTCAAAGCTTTGAAATTCTGTACACCCAAGCAACACTATACCTCCGCATACCGTAACACATAAACCGTCAACACGATCACATTCGCCAATATTACTGGGTGTAATAACATGCTCTCACCCTCGCCATGTGAGGGTTCATGTGGCATTGCCGAACATGATCTTTACATCGACATCATACCCGTTTATGGGTGCTTCGCTTTTTTAAGGTGGTGTATCTTACCATGGGAACATCCTTGTGCAAAAGGAAAAAGTACTCTTCTGCCAACGATATTTAGCCCATATATACAATACGGATGTTATAACAGCCAGTGTGAACGACGCTATTACGACAATACGAAGGCAGTTATTGTGGGTATCATTAAGCATTGAGTGTTTCTTGTGGTACATAACTGCTCCGACAACGCCAAATCTCTTCTTCTTCTCGTTTCTCTACGAGGTCCAATCGTTATACGGACTCTGGCAATGTTTGCAGCGGTGGTTAGCCGGAACGTAATCTGTGCACCTCCTTTGTCTGTCTCCAGATGCAATCTCGTGTTCAAGTGTGAGAACGCTTTGTAAACGTTTGCGTATCTTGTATCTGAGGCGATACGTGGGCACCAGCCTTATATTTACCTAGTCGGATGTGGGTTACCACCCAACAACCACATCCAGACTCCCAGATTCTCCAGCCCCTGTCATTATTTCCGAAGGCGAAGTCGATCACCAACCCGAGAATAGGCGGTTTAACATGATTGGCTATCCGTGCAGTCATCAACAACACCAAATACTGGCCCCAATTGTGATATACCTTTCAAATTGTTTATGGCAGCTTAGTTTTAGCATTATTTAAGACATTTACGCTCTAAATATAAGCAGTATCTGAGTTAATATCGTAGTGGATCGTATTCAAATCATTCATAACTGATCAACTGTAACTATACATGTTTTGTGACTCATAGCGGTTAAGCAGTTTAAAATAGGTTTACAAGAATTTCTCACCTCCCCTGCTGCACTGTGGAGTAAGTTCCCTAATCAGTTACTGGCAGACATGGCTGCCTTCATTGTAGTCAACGGCCAAACACGCTGCGCGTGTCATGCTCCGGAACAATGTATCCGGCGAAGTTGCAGCTATTGTGTTTCACCTCACATTGTTCGCCATGGCGTTAACGCCTCACCGTGATTACACTGTCGTTCAACTATTTAGCATTCAACCCGAAAATAACAGCTGTTCTCGAACATATATTTGGTCAATTTCCTCGACGTTACTGAAACACGTGCGCTACACCCAATTTCCCCGCTCGATCATTACATAGATTGACGAAGCGAGGGCTGCGACTCCTACTGTGGTCGGCGTGGAAACCAATGGCAGCTGGGCATGTAGATGGCAGTACGTCATCAGCCAAAATCTATGGCTTCCGCTCAGAAGGTACAACAGGTCGAGGAAAGCTTCGTCCCAAAAACCCAAGGAACTTGTATATTGAGATGCTGGAATAACGAAGAAGAACTTCAGAGCTGCACAATACGTGATATTACAATGAATTATGTCCAATAGTTAAATTTAACAGACTAAACAAAATCCACAAAGAGAAATGTGAAGGACCATTGTAATGGAATGACAAAAGTTTAACGCAGGAATGAATTAATGCTACCAACTGGCACGTGATATCTAGATAATGAATTGAAGTGTATTAGGCACATATTGGTAAAGCCATGTTCGTACTTCCTTTCTCTTTTGAGGTTAAGCTTCAAATGGCTCTGATCACTATGGGACTTAACATCTGAGGTCATCAGTCCCCTAGAACGTAGAACTACGTAAACCTAACTAACCTAAAGACATCACACACATCCATGCCCGAGGCAGGATTCGAACCTGCGACCGTAGCGGTCACGCGGTTGCAGACTGAAGCGCCTAGAACCGCTCAGGCACACCGGCCGGCTGAGGTTAAGGTTCCTCTGTTATTTACTTTTCCTTACTTCTTCCGCTGTTAGCTTACTTAACATGTTCAAGATACATGTATATGCTCAGATTTCAGCTCCCTGCGACGTATAAGGTGCATTCATACACGGACCAGTCACATTTTGCTGTCACCACTGCCTATGTTTGACGTCATTGCGCAAAAACCACTCGCAGTCTGCAGGTGGGAGCGCTAGCAGTGTAGAGTATGAAAAGTGTGTCTGGGGGACGCGGGAAACAGTGCATGCAGTCGTTCTCGTAATGCGGAAACGGCGAAATTCACACGGCGCCGAAAATAGCTTTGTCATTGGCTTTCGGGTCAAGGGTAGAAGTATTTCCGGCGTAATTAAGTCTGTTAACATTTCGCGCGCCGTCGTGGTGGAAGCATACCTTGTGTGGAAAAATGATGTTATCCAAGCCCAGCGGCGAGGCGTCTATGGTGCACCACGGACCTTACGTGACTTGGGTGAACGATGGGTGCGATGTTTATGAGAGAACAGACGTGTAATTGTTGAGCAGCTGACCACCCTCATGAACCAAGAAGCTACCAACAGTTTCTCCTCAACGACTGTTCAGCAAGTGTTGCTGTGTATGGGACTCCACAGTAGGCACCTGGTTCATGCAAGCCATGCTGACTGCTGTTCATCGGTGACGAAGGCTGGAATTTACGACGTTATTACCGCAATTGGACGTCCACTGAGAGGCGACAGGTGGCCTTCTGAGACAAATCACGTTTTAAGCTCCTGCCGCTGGAAGGTCGAAAGGGACCAAACCGGACTTCGGAGCGTCACGGACTGGGAAATGTTTTCGCGGCATTGTCTGGGTAACCTCGTCACTCCGGAAGGCACGATCGATCAACACATTTATGCATCTGCCATTGGGGGACCACGTTCGGCCTTCATGCAGTTAGTTTTTCCTCTGTACGATGGCATGTGCCAGTGAAGCAACGCAACTCGTCACACTCCTCACAGTGTACGTATATGGTACGATGAGCACTAGTATGAGGTTACTATACTCGTCTGGCCACCAGACTTCGCAGATTTAAAAACAACTGAGAACCTGTGGAATCCCCTCGATCGGGCACAATTCGCGCCATTTATGCTCAGACGAGTTACCTAGCATAGCTCGCCACGGCACTAGCGAGCTCATGGCTCCACATCGCTGTTGATACCTTCCAGAACCTAACTGTCTCTCTTCCAGAACCTCACTGTCTCTCTTCTTGCACGTCTCTCAGTGGGCCGCACAAAAAAAAGATGGTTTATCAGACTTTTGACAGGTGGTTACATTAATGTCATTGGAGAGTATACTTCTATTTCATCACGTACACTGCTTCACAAATGTAGAATCCACGACGAGCAAACTGCTTTTGATTAAAGTATACCTCACAACAGAATCAAAGGGTAACTTTCTCGAAACTGCGTAATTGGCTCCCAATGCGACGAAGAAGTTCGAAATTTGGCTCAAAGGTACCCACAACCTTTCTGCGTAGTGGTGCAAAAGCATGGCGACCTGCGACGTCACTTGCGGGCTCCACGGCGCTTCAAACAGCAAGTATGAAACGTCCCCTTAGTAAAATTAATAAATTACTGTGCTGATAAACCTCTACATTATTTTATTTTCAAACAGCTGAGCAAAACTTAACGTACTTAGACATTACTCTCTTTACTTATTTTGATCAACACTAAATTGACACACAATGTTTTTAGCGCAACGCAATCTGTCTTTCAAAAATCCCTACAAAAGAATGGCCCTGACTAACAATAACCTATACCTTTCATGAATCACTTACCTCACAAAAATCTTCGTTACTCGAACTACTGCAATAAAGCGAGCGTCACTACTGCCAGCTAAATAAAAGATTCACACTACTGAAGGGACTAACAATTGATAGGCATAGTTAGCAAATGAAAGATTTTGATAAAAAACAAACAATGTATTTACCTTAATAGTGCTCAAAAGTTATTATATATATAGCAGTTCAGTCCATTCTTACAAACGTACTGTTTCTGATGGACACACGTCCAGATCATCCGCTCTCAAAACTCCGCCATTTCTCTCCCCACATCCACCACTGCTAGCGGCTCACCTCCAACTGTGCATCGCTACGCGCTGTTAACAGCCAACTGCCCAACACTACAATAGCAAACAACAATGCAAACCAGCCACCGACTGCACACAGCACAGCCAGTGATTTTCATACAGAGCGCTACGTGGCGTTACCAATAAAAAAAACCTAAACAG
Organism: Schistocerca americana; assembly: GCF_021461395.2. Classification (NCBI taxonomy): domain Eukaryota; kingdom Metazoa; phylum Arthropoda; class Insecta; order Orthoptera; family Acrididae; genus Schistocerca; species Schistocerca americana. The sequence continues at coordinate 209,861,056 of NC_060125.1, read as the reverse complement.
CCTACTTACAAGGTGTCGACAGATGTGGAGAAAAGGTCAGAACTCAGATGTTCGTGTGATGTGTAGGGTGATTTTTGATGTCATATTGGCACCAAATTTCGCCACAATTCTGCCCAATGCCTCTTTGGACATGTTACACGATAGGATGGTTGCCTAACCCCCATTTACTCACAATTCACTCCTTCTTTTGACATATCTGCGATGAAGATCAGATCCACGACACCCAGCGTTTAAATCATGTGCTTTTCTTATCAACTACCGAAAAAAAGTTTCAGAAGCACTACGGCTCAGTATCGACGCCTCAGGGGGTGGCATAAAGGGCGTCACCCCATCCCGTTGGGCGTCCATTCCTTGAACTTTCGCGGTACAAAACTACAGTCGCAGTGTGATGAACAACAAGATGAGGTTCTTGATAATCTTTGACACTACTGAGACCCCTCTCCCTCACCATTCAACCGTTCTGTAAGGACAACGTGGGCCTACAGTCCTACTAAGCGCGATTACTGCCCTTTAGAGTGTAGCGCGACCGCAAATTTTCCTCTGGTACACCGGGTGGGATCACAAGGGACCATTCAAAATCATTCGGCGAAATTTGAACATGAACCAGCAAATCTTCCTTACGCTTTTTCCGACCTCCTGCTTCGCACCCTCCTGTGACGGGTCACGTGACTTTGTGATATTGACACATGCATGAATAAAATGGCAAAGGATCCCTCTGAGATGCCCCAGTGCGGCAAGACCCTCGATACCAGTCTCAACCGTTTCTGAGAACTTTAAAAATAAAACTGTGCAGAGACAGCCAGAAATTGGTCCAGTAATTGATTACCAAGCGCCGATGTGACAGGCATTTCTATACCACGTTGATTTCGTAAATGGCCAGCAGGCTTCAGTTCAGCGACTGCGTGTTATTTAGCTCTAGAGCGTCGAAATGGTTGCCTGCCACACCAGCGTCTACAATCAGTGTCTTGGTAGTCTCTGTACAGGTATATTTTTAAAGTACTCAACAAAGTTGGGCAGGTGGCACTGAGGGTATTGCCAGACTGTGAGGTCTGAGATGGACTTGGCTGTTTTCCTCACGTGTGTACTAATGTCACCTCCCACCCCCCGTCATCACACGACAGGAAGGCTGAAAAAGGATAGACACGATCTGTTACTTCGTGTCAGATTCAAATTTCGCCGTATGGTTTTGAACGGTCCCTAGTGGTCCCATCCTGTGCAACACAGCAAAAATTGCGCTCACGCTAACGCTAAAGGGGTGTGATCACGTACAATGGAGTCGTGGGGTCGTTTGGTGAATATCGGCAGTGTCAAAGATTGTCAAGAATGTCGTCCTGTTGCTCATCGTTTTCAGCTGTAAAATGTGTGAGAATCAGTGCCGTAAGGGGAGGTGCTTGGAATTTTTTCTGGGCCAGTTTTATTTTTCACCTGTATACATGGTGAGTCAGCTAAGATGAGCCACCCGAAATATATCCAGAATGAATGAATAACTTGAGGTGCAGTTTTCTCACATAACGGAAAGCATGGCGAATTTCATGGCGTTCACAAGTAATTTTTGCCATTTGTAGTCAGCGAATTACGACCCCGACTTTTTTCCAATCAAAATATGTACTTTTTCAATGGCATTTCAAAGAAGCTTCTAAGGGAACTAAAACAAAGTAATACGTATGAGATTTCGTCAGGCGGTGTCAATACAACAGCGCCATCAACCACTGACCCGCTGTCAGGAGAAGAGGTTCCAGAAACGCGTGTTCTATTACAATGTGTTAACTGTAAGATGGCAGAGTTGTGAGGGGAGTGCGGGGAGAGAAGGAAGCAACCATTGTTTGGCGAGGGGAGTGGAGCCGTTGGGAGGGGGGGGGGGGGGGAGACAAGGCACGCCTACCAGTTGCAGTGCTGGCACTACAAATTGCACGTCATGCTTACACGAAAGCAGACCAAAGGCTTGGAAGTAAAACTCACTTTAAATGTTGTTCGTAAACGAAACTGAAATCGTCATGTACATTTATATATATATATATGTTTGTCTACTATGCGCTCACAAACCATTCATCCGGCTCCTTCTAACCGTAGGCCTAACGGTAGGGGTTGTTGGCGACTCCCGAGATGGGCCAGCAACTGCCTCTTCACTCATTTTGATAATGTTTAGCACAACTGCACAATAAAAACACGCAGAACAGTACAGCGCAAAACAATAACGAAGCAGAAGACAATGGCTACCATGTACAACACAGTCAGCTACGTAATGTTGGCAGCAGTCGAAACTGCGTGCCTACAGAAGCCTCCCGACGTTTACCGGCTTCTACCGATTCAGGACCAGGGAGAGGTCTGCCACCTAAAAGATTACACACTATACACCAAATGTGAGCAAACACGTAACTCAGGTACGGTTCGTCTGTTTATTGTCACGGCTGTCGTAACGAGTGGTCAAAATGTTGACCTTGAGCATCGCTAAACGCCATGAAATTATTCTGTAGAAACGACAATGCATGCCGAATTTCATCTTCAGTTAACGGCAGCATAGGCCCTTGTTCGCCACAGACAAAAGTAGAGAAGTCTTAAGTTTCGTGAGTGTAAAGACCATTTTGCGGTTCCTAAGACCGTTGGGACGTCTGTCATGTTGATACCACCCTTACTATCTTATATTCGATAGGGTGTCTTCCATTAACTTGGGCAATAGCATAACTTATTTGCTCGAAATACTTGAGTGAATTTAAATTTCCACCAATAAAACAGATACAAATGTTTATATCTTGAAAAACACGGACCAAACTTTGACAGATCAAGAGCATTGTCTTTCTCCACCTCTTTTAGTCAGCGTGAATTTTCAACTGAATCAGAGGTTTGCAAAAGATGCTTCTTCCCTAAACAAAATTTTGCATAGATATGTCGCCTCGATTTTCACTTTTGGTAAATAACATTCAAAGAAATGTAACCAAATTCTGAAGTCATTGCCATGAAGCTGTAGATGCAGTGAATGTGAAGAGAATGAAACGCGTCTAAATGTAGTGTTTACAGAACACTCATTTGGTGGATCACCTCTCGCCTCTCCGATATGCCTCTTAGTGACATCTGACATGTTACTGTTTCTAAAAACTTAGTTTCATTTCTTTCATAAGTTGCACTCCTTTTTCCATGGCATCTGGTTCTTCATTCTCCACACATACAATTCCTAGAACGTTTTCATCTTTTTTCCAAAGACAGATCGCAAGTGCTTGGCACAATCTAAATACTCTTCAGCACAGAACAGCACCACTGCTCTAATAGTTTGGCAAGATTCGCCGTAAACGATCTTCATATTTTCCACTATCGTTAACATTGTGAATGTCTCAATAGTTTTACGAGCAAGTTACCTGATTGCTACAACACCAGAACACAGACTGAGAGTCTTCAAACGCACAGATAAACACAAGAGCCGTACCTGAATTATGTGTTTACTTACATTCAGTTTAAAGTGGCAGACGTTTGTGGCACCTCTTCTCCCGGCGGTGAGACAGTGGTTTGCGGCCCTGTTTGACGAAGTACAATTCATTTATGTCGTTTAAGTCCACTTACAAGTATCTCTCCAATATTACAACGAAGTGTAGACGTTTCCATTAGAAAAAAGTCTGTGCTGTAATTAGTTGACTACAAACAAATATTACGAGTGAACGTCAAGAAGTCCGCCATATTGTTCATTATAACTGAACGAAAATTGCACCACGAGTAGTTATTCATTCTGGATATATTTCGGGTGGCTTGTCATAGCTGCCTCACGCTGTATAAGCAGATGACACAATGAAAGCAGGAACGGTAATAACATGAAAAGGCGGTAGACTGTGGCCATTGACATATCGAAAGAAAGTGCTTTCTTTCATGAGAGTATATCGAATGAAAAGCGTGGTCGTACCGGAAAACTGGATGGCTTGCGTTAAGATACACGTGTGTTCACGTACCTACTTCATTACGTATGTGAGTCGAATACTCACAAAGACATAATGCAAATGCAGTACATTTAAAAAATAAAAATTAAGCTGTTACCGAGATGAGAAAGCATTCGAATATCACAAGGAATTTCACGCAAGTTTGTTGTAGGCCAAACACAGCTTGTAATTCATCGTGGTTAAGCTCTTTGCAACATCATTTCAGAAGTCAGCATCTTTCGTTAATATAAAAAAATGATTTAGTGATAGGAGAAACTAGTACAAACAAGAACAAAGCATATCATAGAATAACCCACAACAGACATAACATAGACAAGTACAAAGCACACGAAATTACGACATTAAATACTGTAAGTGAATACGCGAGGTACCTTTAAGCCAGACTTCACTATTTTGAAGTAATATACCTGCTGAAATCGCATTAGACAAATGAAACGTTAGACACTGGACTCGCATTCGGGAGGACGACGGTTCAATCCCGCGTCCGGCCATCCTGATTTAGGTTTTCCGTGATTTCCCTAAATCACTCCAGGCAAATGCCGGGATGGTTCCTCTGAAAGGGCACGGCCGACTTCCTTCCCTAATCCGATGAGACCGATGACCTCGCTGTCTGGTCTCCTTCCCCAAAAACAACAACAACAACAAATGAAACCTGCTCCCAAGGCAGAAATTCTCTGTCGTTACGTCATGTGACCATCGCAGAGGTAATTAAATTCTAGTAAAGCATTTGGCTTGACCAGGGCTTCTTTGTTCTAACTAAGAATGTAGCAAGCTCCGAAAAGATGGGGAGGATGAGAGATTCATATAAAGACAAAAGTCTGTGTATACAGTAACAGTCGACTGTATCAAAGCAGGGAGACTGAGTTACGCCCGTACGTGCAGCAACAGCCGTCTGATGCAAAACAATCGCAAGAAAATATCGTACAATTTCTGATCCTGAAGGGTTACAGAACGGAAGATACAGCCACCTTTGAAGGCCTACGAAAAAAAAGGAAAAAAAAAACGGCAAATAGTCGTCTGGGTTCTCTTTGGCGAATTGGAATCTTCGAACGCCTTCAAGCGGGGTAGCCACAGACCGGTGACCGGTGCTGGAGTCCTTGATATGTGGTGTCGGCTCAAGACTTTGATGACGGTTCAAAGGCAGAAAATGTTCATCAACTGACCAGCACAAGATCCACCGACAATAGCTACTCCACCAGACAACCGACTTAAATTTACGTGCTTCTGAGTTTTACTGGTTTTGTACAATCAAGTGTTCAGTTTCAAATGTAAATTTGCGCAGCGGATCCCAACCCTGTTCACAGTATGAAATCTGACTGCAATAAATGTTAAAGAGTGAATCTACGACAGACAAACTTTAAACTTGTTCACTGAAATCCCATAGTCTTTACTGTGCAACGATATTCTGAAGTGTCTTTCACTTTCAAGAAGTGTTCTCCGACATACGCATATAACATGTTCTGTGTTACCTTCAAAATGATTGGTGTCACATTGACTTCACTGTTGGTTGTGTAGTTAGAGGGCCGGCCAGCGTGGCCGAGCGGTTCTAGGCGCTACAGTCTGGAACCACGCGACCGGTCGCAGGTCGCAGGTTCGAATCCTGCCTCGGGCATGGATGTGCGTAATGTCCTTAGGTTAGTTAGGTTTAAGTCGTTCTAAGTTCTAGGGGACTGATGACCAAAGAAGTTAAGTCCCATAGTGCTCAGAGCCATTTGTAGTTAGAGCGGTGACCCTTCCTGCCAGTTTCTGCACTTCTTCGTTTTATGGCAGTTTCGTATTGTCAATACCAAGTCTCGTCACCCGAGATGATTTTTTCCAGATAATCGCCGCAGGTATCCACGCGCCGTTTTTCTGTTCGGTAGTCAAGGTATAGGAGACAGACTTTACGCACACTTTTGTCTTCTTCAAAACATTCTGGAAAATGTCTTCAACACTTGATTTAGAGATTCGATTTGTGGCGCAACAACGCTGACACGCTATGGCCGCACGTCCACCGCTTAACAGTGCCTTCTTCTCACAATTAACTCGTCGAATGAACATTCGTTGTTTACAGTTGTTGGATATAGCTACCACCGTAGATACTTCGTTCATGTCGCTTATATGCCAGAAATAAAATCAGTCTCGGAACTTTATGGACGGGTTTTATGCTCGAACTTCCATTCTAATTTCTCCTGCACCATTCAGTAAATGACCACATATGTCCACACGTTTTTGTATCTGACCTCTAATCTCTCTACTCCAGTCATTTCGTAACTATTCATTTCATTTTTTTATTAGTGTAAGTTTCTGTAAGGCAATGAAACGTACAATATTCCACTCACCGATGTGGATTTACTTTTTATGGGTGTATTTATGCACTTCGAGTGTTCATATAAAGTTCAAGAAGTCTGCATGTGCTGTGGATACAAACGATACGATGTCTTTATCGGAGCGATTATTCGGCACTTGGGGAGAGCAGAGCGATCAAGTTTCTGCCACTTTAATCAGCCTTCGGTGAAGTGAGAGGAACTTTTTGAAGTGAGCCTCGCCAAATGAAAATGAAAAACACAAAGTTGACAACATTGAAAACGCACTACAAATTCTGCATGAAATCCCAGTAGGTCCTGTCATGAAAATTATGGAGGAATTTGAAATACACATGCACACTAAGGATGATCCACAGGGACGTACTAAACGAGCAAACCTATTTGAAGCGCACACAGGTTTAAAAACAGTTATTGAAATCTTATATGGGATAACGGGTAACCAAAACTTTAGAGATCACAAACATATCAGTAATCGTTCCATAGATACACGACCCGTAACAACTTAAATATCTTTCAGTAAACAGATAGGTGTGGAACTTGAACAACTACTTCCGTCAAAATAAAAAAATCCTATAAGATATGTGCAAAATAAAATCATCGAACAACTGCAAAGCATTTTGAAAAATATCACATTCAGAAACTACGCCAACAGATTTAGTTTAGTCAAAGTTGACATATGTCCGTCTAAATCGTCAGGATGTGAGTACAACATCCAACGTAGAAACATCTTCATAAATTATACATTATGTAAAATATAAAGAAATGCGATTGTTTGCAGATGTACTGAAGAAAGCAATGAAACCGAAATAAGCTTATACACATAAATAAAATATATCAAGCAGCACACTGTCTACTAATTACCCGCACAGGAACTTTCTTACCCTCGGCGTAAGTTGCAATTCAACCCGAACTTCCATCTTCACCTTGTGAAATTTAATGAATCTGTATTTTGAAATACCCTGTATTTAGCTAGTTATGATATTTCATGCAGTTCACCCTAGCAGCTGTGTGACTTTGAAACATTTCTGGGTACTGTAATTTAATCTGCGTGGTTTGAATTACGGGGAAAAGTGTCGAATTACCTTCATCACAACACTTTTTTATATCTGGGCCTGTCTGTAGTGTGGTTTTTACTTCACGTAATTTGCTGTTTTCTTCTGAACATTTTTTAAAGCTTGAAACATAAATTCAGCGAATATTCCCTAAGTGACCACTTTGCAATTTTAACGGCGCCATCTATCGCCTGCTGGCAGGCGAATAAAACAACACGTTATCTCTCTCTCTCTCTCTCTCTGACTACCTCTCTTCCTCTTCCGTTCACTGCTACACAAACTCTCCACCACTGTTATTAACCGCCCAGAGTTCTACCAACATTTTGTACATGATTTCCTCTGCTACATGCTCCTTCAATTTTCAGGCTACCGCGTTTTATAATGAAGCTATTTGCTGTTTTAGTATCATCAATGGGTATGGTACACTAACTTCTGTTGGCTACTATTATCTGGTACGCGTTGACATCATCCCCGTAGATGTCAATATATTTATAAATTCGGCGTCGTTGTCATATATGTTCCCTTTTTGGCTATAGAGACACGTCGGAGGTACCAGTTCGGTAGCTCTCATCCCGCTTAGCTACTAACATTTGTCTGTAGTTTTGTAGCCTATTAGAGTTCTAGAGCTTGGTAATTATAATGTGTAGCGAAGAAGAAAGCACTGTTAATACCAATTACAGCCTCATGCCCGCGTAATATTCTATACATTCGCAGCCAGACAAATTTCATCTGTCTCTGGTCGGTGTTCAGCTTTCACGAAAGAACAGTCGTTGTGACAGGTGAATTATGACTTCTGTTATTGAGTATCCCGCACTGTGTCTCGAATTAGTATATCTCAGATGCTGGCTGAGCTTCCGACATGGTGGAAAGTGAATATCTTACATTACGAACATTTTAAGCGATAGGCACCAAACTCGTATTCCATTACTTCCAAGCCTGTGGCATAATTATATAAGATTTTATCCTGATGCATGTTTATTTTCAGTGGAGGGAAGGTCATTCCCGCAGGTTAAGAATGGTGTAACTACATGATGGCCATCTGGCGTGTTTAATGTTACTGGAATTTTTCTACTCACAGGACATGCACGTGCAGCATATCGTATGTTTCGGAGTATGATGAAAATCAAATCTTGGCATTACGGCATCAAATCATTGGCATTATACCGGCAGATCGCACAGAGAGCGAGCTGCAGCGCAATGATTATAGAACGAATGGTGGCGAGATGGACTCATGGAAACTGTGTGGTAAAAAGAATAGACACGGCTCCCTCTGAAGATCGTAGAATTATCTGTGAGGCTCTAACAGATACGCTGCTGACATCAGCTATGCCCTGGTACAGGTTACAGACAGACTGTCACCACAGATCATCGGGAACATATCAGTCAGTGCTCGATTGAGATCTCAAATTTTCGTGTGGTGCTTACCGGTGACATTATACCACAGAAGTGGTGTGGCAGTTTAGTGTTTGGCGCATAGCTTAAGCGGCTGCCGCTGGCCAGCGCTGTAGCTGTGTCGCTGCAGCTACATGAAGTCTTAAAAATGGCGGGAAATTAAAAAAATCCAAGACGTCAGGAGGCGACAAATTTAAAAATTGAAGGTAGTGGGAAATTTAAGTGTTAAAAATGGCAGTAGGTGGGAAATTTAAAAGTTAAAGATGAGGTGAGTAAGAAATTTAAATATTAAAAGACAATGGTAAATTCATAATTTAAAGGTGGCAGTGCGTGGTAATTTTAAAAATTAAATATGGGAGATGATGGGAAATATTTTTCAACCAACCACAGTGCAAGATGGCGATGATGGAAAAATTTTTATAACAGTCATAAAACGGAATATGTTTTTTGACAAAGCCCACCATGTTCAGAAGAATGCAGTTGAATCGCTTATTTCAGAATGACATTTTGTGCTATTTACATTTCCGCGTTCTTTAGGGGTAGAATCATTGTTGAGTGTGGAAAGAACCTCCGCGTTTTATCATATAGCCGAAATAACAGTGGAGAAATTCTCGTTGATTTCAAAAGAGCCCCATGTCCAGAAAATAGGGCGATTTTGCTCTCAACAATTCTGAAGAGTAACTCGATGTACTTTACTGAGATTCTGTGATTATCAGAAAAGGTGAAAGAACGATATAAATAATGCATCTATGGTTTGTTTTAAAGTCATTGTTGTACAGCAAGCAGTAGGGTGTGATATTGTGTCCTCATACTATCTTACATTTAATCTATGTGAGTTAATATGATTGTGATACTGAACCTGATGATAAGGAAAGCAACAGGAAAGGTGTTATTGTCCTGAACAGTAGGATCGATATGTAATCAAAATTGCTAAATTAAGGGGATTGGAGCATACCAATTACCGAGGTAAGCTAATACCAGCAAAATACGTCGGACAGCCTTGTACGTGCAGTTCTAAGTGTCTTGAATCCATTAGTCAAGATCATCAGCTACGACTTCTCACACATTTTCCGCACCTATTTAGTAAATATGGGCAAGATCTTTACCTTCAGAACCTAACACTGGCAGTAAAAGTTAAACGACGTAGACCATGGGAAGTAAAACGTCCAGAGGAAAATTCATTCAAATATTATTGCATGGTAGGAACAAATCGCATCCAGATTTGCAGACAAGCATTTCTAAGCTTATTCTCAGTTGGTGAAAAAACGGTGAAAAGAAGAAGACAGCTACTTTCGCCTGGAAACTGCTCAAATTGTGAACGATATAAATCAAAGCGGGAATTCAACATTAGAAGTTGAAACTGCCAAACTTCATGAGCACATATCATCATTTCACACGAAAGCGTCTCATTATGTTACGCTGGGAAAGCGTCTTTACTTAAGTGCTGACTTGAATAGGAGGATCATGTATGAGCTTTTCAAAGAAGTTAATCCCCTTCTCCGATCAAATACAAACACTGTGTGACAATATGTAACCAGAATTTTGACCTTCATTTGGAGAGACCACTGGTACCTGCGTGTTGTGGATGTGAGCAATTTATATTGAAAATTAAAAACAAAAGTTTCAATGAGGCATTTCGTTGGATGGCGGTTTGAGATTTAGTGGAGCACGAGAGAAGAGCGAAGTAATTTTGTATTGCTTTGTATGTAAGTGAAAGGCTGAGCTAAGAAAATAATCATAGTTTGAGTCTGAGCATTGATTTCACGCAGAATCTCCATCTACCAAGAGTATCTGTTCAAGACCTATTTTATCTCCGGCTGCTGACGGTTAATGTTTTCAGCATTGACTGTTTGAAGGACAGTACACCATTTCATTACCTTTATCAGGAAGATGTCGCCCAAAAATGCCGTAAGGAAGTGTTTAATTTCTTGTATCACTACCTCACCATGTGCATCCAGAAGGACATAAAAATTGTCCAACAATTTTGTGATAGCTGCCCAGCACAAATTAAAAATCACTGTTTAGTATAAAAGTGTCGAGCTTTCGTAGATGCTGGAAATGTTTAGCAAATAGAGACATTCCTTCCTGTCAGGGGAACCTCTGCCTTACCGCCTGATAGGGCTATTGGCACAATCCAAGAGGTCACTGCGAAGACAGAGTATATACTGTTAAGATGAACTGGTCATATCATCATAGCAAGAGTGCAAGACACCAAGTCTCTGTAAAGGTTATCTCAACAGATGAAATCTTGGACTTCAAGTTGTGGTAGACGTGACTTTACAAGAGCACAACTCTTTCACTAGAAACATTCAACATTTCATCATTTTGTCTTCAGTGATGAGGAATTTGAGACAGTAAAAGCCTGCAGTATGATCAATGACTTAAATGTCCGCTCATTCAAATAAGGACTACCTGTAGTTTCTCGATTCAACGTCAACTTTCCAGCTTTTCGAGCCTATTCAGATGACTACAGTCATATCAACTCAAAGAAGATGATAGATGGAAAGAAGTGTCGGCTACTTCCGAAGTGCATGGAGAACACATCCTAGAATTCTGAACTACTGATCACCAGTGGCTAACTGCTGTGGGAGCATCAGACACAGAAGATGTGTGATTTGTGATTTCCAATATTGCTAAACAGTTTGTTTTCATGTACAGATATTGTGAATTCTTTACACATTATCTCTAACATTTACTTACATGTTTTAACAGACCTCTTCCTATGATGTACACTGTATATAAGTTGTCCTACTCCTTTGTCCACATGGTGACTTCAGGTACTACAGGAGATTCAAATTTATAGTCCGAGGTCGTTAACAAGTACGAACAGTTTGGTACTTAACTCGTATCGATGGCTGCGTTGTTGTCTTCGTGAAGTCTAGAGGTGATTCCACTGCGATGTTCCCGCGGTTTTCTTTGTGTTTGGATGAGACTAACTGGTTTGTAGGGCGATGTGGTCTTTTGATTTTTAGAGAGCAAACGTTACATTAGTTTTGCAAATCACTATTTAATTCATTTATTCACATTTAACACTTCTACAATAATATGCAATAAGACATTGTTTTACACCACATCTGTATTCGCACCTCCTCTAGCCCACGCTTTTTCTCCAAAGTCCTTTAACCACCTCTCCCAAAGATCGACCTCCTTTCCGCATGTCCAAAGATAACTGTCTCTTAGTCGTTAAACTCGCAGTCAAAGGCTATATTTACATAAAACATTACACGTAAAGAAATTACTGACATACGCGAAAATTACTGACATACACGATCTTACGTTCTGTTACAATACCCCCCCCACACAAGTCCGTGCATGGCATGCATGGGATTGTGTGTCACTATGGAATAAAATATGTCTAATACACACATCATAATAAAATTTCCAGTTCCGAAAGTTAGTAATAAAATTGGTTCCCAAGTGATCTTAGTTATATATATATATATACACACTTTCCATGATATACAATTTGAAAGTTACATTGGCTGTATTGAGCAATAAGTGTAATGAGCTTATAACTAACAATAAAATATGGCACCTTATATTTAATTGATCATGGTAGCTGAACAGCCGTGTTAAGATGGGTACATAATTATATAGTATATGCATAAACTCAAGTTTACTTCAATACTGACTTAATGCATCTTAGTTAACCTCATTCTTCTGATTGTCAGTGGTTTTCAGTGGTTTCTTTAGAATATATTAAGTGAATTGTGGAATGCAGGCATCTCTCACAATCTTTTAATATAAGTGCTTCAACAAAATACCTTATGGCATGGATTGTGCCCAAAACAACCATTAAATCTAAAGAAATCATTATTCTAAAATACACAGGTTCTTTTAACCACATACATAAAATAGACATAATTCAAAATATTGTAATACTTATACACAATGTTAAATGGTTGTCTCTTAGGGAAAATTCATGTATACGTGATGAATGGAATCACATGGTGAATCCAGTGCAAATTCAATTATGTGCGATCAGCACTGTATTTTCAGAGTCAGATTGGTTTACATATTTATGATTTAATGTTTCCTTTATAATGAGATAGCTGAGACGTTCCATATGATTGCGACTATAATTGCAGTATCCTCACATTGTACATCTATTTCAGCTTTATATGTCAAATTATGACAAACTCTACACTTAAATTGTGTAAGATTGTCAGTATTTATACCTTAACTTTACATCATTATTAAGCAGCGTTTCATTTTTATTTACTCTCCTGTGCTCAAATAGCATATTGCCATGAATAGAAATTATTCCAAATTGTGTAACAGGGTATGGGATAAATTCCTAACAGCTCTTCATTCACTTTAACATTAAATTATCTAAACTATTACAAAATATTCTCCCACAACATAAACTTCAAAATTAGTGTCACATAACCTTCAATCCATCACAAGTGTTTCAAAAGTAATACACCAACATCTGTTTCCATAATGCTCTAAACCTCAATACATTCTTAATTTGCATGATTAAATGTCATGACTACCCACTATATTTTTAACACACTATAACATACCTGGTCTTTCAAAGTACACTCTCATAATCTGACAAGTACCTCCAGTTTGCTTTATCCATTAAATAACGTTCCATCTGACATAGCTTACAAATGACAAGGTTTTGTCTTCTTACACACAATCACTATTCATATCTTATTACTTTGAAAGTGTCCACATCATTAACTTTGGTTTCGGTTAAGAGACATTACTATGACACTGTAGAATGGTTCGTAGCCAGACACACTGATCTCATACCAAATTTAATGAATGGGTATACTAGAGAACAAAGAGAAATTAGTACAGACATAATTCACATTAACACAAAATCCACTTCATATTTTTAGCTGACATAGTCCCACACTTTGACATGAAGTTTTCCTTGAATGATAAAACAATAAAGTGATGTAGTTGGGCCAGTCAACTAGTTCTTTCCGAGCAGCATTTTACTTATTAAAGACTATTTTATGGGTCATGTTTGTAGAGTTTTAACTCTGTAACATTGCGCAGTCCAAATAACTTCTTGGATTTTGGGTAGATTAGCCTATAGGCATTAGGGTGTGGGTTCTCCTTGATTTCAAAGGGGCCTATATAGATGTCAAAAAATTTCTTTATTTCAGAACTCATCAATCTAGATTTTTCCTGTGTTTTTACTAAAACCAGATCTCCTGCCCTGAACTGTACTCCTTTACTTCTTGCATCATGTCTCCGCTTTCTTACCTCTCCTTGTCTTTTCATAGTGTTCCTAACAGCTGTCTCTCTTTCCTGGGGTGTCATAGTTTGACAAGGTGGGAAATCAACATTCTCAGAAATCAAATTTGCAGGTCGTCTATTAAACATTACTTCGTAAGGTGAGAAACCAGTGGATGAATGCTGTAGGCTGTTCATTATATCCTCAAAGTCAGTAACATTTTCAATCCAATTAACATGATTTTTACTACAGTATGTTCTGCAGAGCCTTCCAATTTCCCTCATGTACCTTTCTGCTGGGTTACTTGATGGGTGACAAACCGAAATCAAGATATGTTTTATTCCTGTATCTTCAATAAAATTTTTCCATAATTTAGATGTAAACTGTGACCCATTATCAGACATGATGGCCTGGGGAATACCAACATTTGTGAAATAATGATTCGTCAGCTTGATGATAATTTGTTTACTGGTTGCTCTCTTTAATGTATACAATTTTATAAATTTAGAGAAAACGTCAACTATAACGAAGATGTAACTATACCCTCCCCTTGACCTTGGTAGTGGTCCATATAGATCAATAGCTGTTAATTCAAGGTTTTTATTTGGTAAAATGTTTTGCATCAATCCTTTAGATGTTTGGTTGCTCACTTTTACTCTCTGACAACGATCACAGGTTTCAAGTTTTTTCTTCACTCTCCTACTGATATTATAGAAGTATACATTGTCCTGTATCTTCTGTATACATTTTGTTGCCCCGCAGTGTCCGAAGCTTTCGTGTATGTAACTGATTAACGTGTCAATACATTGCTCAGGCCAACATAGTTTCCAATTGTCTAAGTCAGGTCTAGGTCTCCTAAACAAAATCCCTTTTTGTACTTTATAATACTGATCTACCTTTTCTCCTCCCTTTTTCCCTATATAACTTTTAACCAACTTCCAATTTTCATCATGGTTTTGGTTTCTACGAATATCATTACAGATTTTCAGTATTTCAGTTTCATCTTTTACACCCTTTAAGTACATAAGTTTGAACTCTTTCTCCTCTTTTCCATAAGTATTTTCAACATCTGCACCTACTGGTAGTCTGGAAAGGGCATCTGCAATGACATTATGTTTACCCTGAATAAATTTGATCTCGTAGTCAAACTGTTGAAGGAATAAAACCCACCTTGTTATACGGTCATGATAGAGTCTGCACTCCTGAATGTACGATAGAGCTTTATGGTCAGAGAAAACAATTACCTTGTGGCCTAAAAGATAACTTTTAAACTTATGAAATGCCCAGTAGATGGCAAGTAGTTCCTTCTCTGTGACTGTATATGATTTTTCATACTTTTGTAAAACCCGGCTAGCAAAAGCAATAGAATGGTGTTCTAATTTTCCTTCTACTTCTATGTTTTGAAACAAGTGTGCCCCTAAACCTGTCTCACTACTATCTGTCATTATACAGAATGGTAACGACATAACAGGTCTATACAACATTTGACTTTGGGACAGTTGTTGTTTTATTTCCACGAACGCATCCTGACATTCTTGTGTCCAATCCCAAACAGTATTCTTTTTTAGTAAGTTACATAAGCAGTTTGCATTTAAAGCTTGGGTACTAAGAAATTTTCTATAGAATCCAGTGAGACCAAAAAAGGACTTGAGTTGTTTTTTGTTCTTGGGAGTAGGGAAGTTTACAATGGCCTCAAGTTTATCCTTATCAGGTAAGATTCCCTTTTCTGAAATATTATGCCCCAAAAATTTCAGTTCATTAACTCCAAAACAACATTTTTCCAATTTTACGGTCATTCTCCCTTCCCTCAATTTTGAACAGACTTGTCTCAGAAGGTTTAGATGATCTTCCCAGGTTTTTCCAGTTACAAGAATGTCATCTACATATACTATTAATTTTGAAGACAATTCATCACCTAACACAAAATCCAGTGCTCTGATAAATTCAGCCACCGATACATTCAATCCAAAAGGGACAACACAATATTGGTAACTTCTGCCACCATACAAAAAGGCAGTATACTTCCTAGAATCAAGTTCAAGTGGTATTTGGTGAAAACCAGATGTCAAGTCTAGGCTACTCATAAATTTTACATTATCAAATTTGTGCAGGAGTTCATCCATATTGTCAGGATGGTCATTTTCTCTAATCAAAAACTTATTAAGGTGCCTAGAGTCAAGTACAAGTCTAACCCCACCATTTCTCTTAGACACAACTACGAATGGGTTGTTGTAAGCACTTCTACTCCTTTCTATAATCCCCCAAGTTTCCATTTTTTGGATTTCCCTTTCTACATCTTTTTTCCTGGAGAATGGAATGCCATATGGTTTTAGGAAGAAAGGATGATGATCTCTGAGTTGAAGTCTGCACTGATAGTCTTTTACCTTCCCTGGTCTCTCACTGAATGTATCCTGAAATTCCCATAACACTTCTCTTAACTGATTTTTCTGACTTTCACTTAGATTTACAGCTTCCTTCAATTTTACTTCGACTAATTCTTCGAAATTTTGTTCATTTATAAGATCAAAGGATGTGTTATCACTTATGGCTTGACTATCTACCTTGCTTACAACAGCTTTGATATGGTTGCAAGAATTACTACAGTTAAGGATGTACATTTCTGTTTTCAGAATACTATTTTTCTCAGGTTCAGTAATTATAACAGTCTTATCTTCCCAAGAGAAGCTTACACCCACTTTTAAGACCCAATCCATGCCAAAAATGATATTTTCTTCTAACCTTGGGACCATAAGGCAACCCTGCTCAAACTCCACATTTTCAATTTGAAACGTTAACAATACTTGACTCTTAACTACCTTACTTTGCCTACCAGTGGCACCTCTGATTTTTACCCCTACAACCGGCATTTCTACAAAGTTCTTACCATCTCTAATTTTATCTCTAAATTTTTCTGAAATTGCGCATATGGGGCTTCCTGTATCAATAAGACAGTGCCCTTCCCACTGATTTACTCTTATTTTAATGTATGGACAGCCTAATTCCTTTTCATCTGCCTTCCCCTCGGGGACTTCATATAATAAATCTTTTTCAATTTCTTTATAATTTCCATCTCCTTCCTCCCTTTCAGTCTTCATCAGGTTTACCTGATTTTCAGATTCTAAGTTACTAGTGTCAAGTTTACACTTTGGCTGCACACAAAATATCTCCTTACTGTTTATGTACCTTTCACTCAGACTCTTTCTTTTACTCTCCCACCAGCGTGGGCATAAAACTCTACTAATTATACCTAGACGATACCAAAACACTTTGCTACTACAATTCTCATTATACTGGTTCCACAGGATTTCTAAAAATTGGCTTCCTTTACTTTCAATAATATCACGCAAATCTAATTCTTTCACAATATTTTCACCTTTGTTATCACCACTTTGATTAACCATGAGCTCATCAGGAAAGGCATGTAGCAATTGATTTTCAGCTGTCACTTCATTATTCTTATCATATTCCTGTACTACGTCACCACAACTATCATCAAGTTCCAAAACTTCATTATTTATTTCAATAAAAACATTGTACTCACTTACTGGTTTGCTTACCATACTTTTCACATCAAAAATACTAACATCATCACTACTATGGTATACTTTACTGCCAGTTTCATCTATTTCTCTCTGTTTTTCACTTTCTATGGTTGATTCTTTTTCCTGTTGCTTAGGTTTATCATCAGCTGATTCACTATTACCTTCTTGTGTGAACAACCCCCCCAATTCTGAACTAAAACATTTGTTACTCTCTTCATTATTAGCTTGCTCTCCCCTTTTTGCCCACCTGTAAAAATCATTTAACATCTCCTCATCCAGAATTGAGTCAGAACTTTGGTCTCTCCTATGTTTATTTTGTGGTGGTCTACTGTGCCACATAGCATCCCAAAATTTTTTATCAGAATTTATATAATTCACTTGGTATTCCTGGTTTTTAACCTGTTTGTTGATGGTACAGTTATTTACAGTATTGGGTTTTGTGTGAAAGTTAGTGATCCTATTATGTTTAAATCGGTTCGCCCCAAAGCTGTGGACCTTCATTGAGGCGGTCCGGAGTTTTCCGGATGTCTACCTCTATTGTCACTCCTCCAATTTGTATTCATTCTGTTGTTACCTTCCCATCTGTTGTTCCTAGTTACACCATTGCTTTCCCAGTTACTCCCTCTCCAATTAGCATTGTACTCTCTTGTTCTATCATATTGGTGTTCATTCCGAAAATCTCTATCGTCCCTTCTAGGGTTCTCTCCACGGTAATCAGAATTCCACCTCCCACTGTAATGGTTTCCGTTACTAAACTGTTGCACATTTCTCTCCATTGCCCTGTCTAATTTGTCTATATATTTTAGAAACTGGTCTAAACAGTCGTCAGGTCCATGCACTAATTCCCACTGTATTCTTTCAGATAACCTCCTTTTAAGGGCATCAATTTGCGTCATTTCGTCAAAGGGTTTATCTAGATGCACCAATTTCCTAAGTTGATCCCTGCAAAAGTCTTTCATTGAGTGGTTTCTGCCCCTGAAGATAGGCCCATTTAAAAATTCACTTTTTATTCTACCCTGTTCAGTCTCAGACCAAAACTTATTTAAGAAACTCTTCTTAAAATCATCAAACGTTTTCCACTCATCAAAATGTTGGTTTGCCCAAGACAAAGCTTCTCCCTCAAGAAATTTCTTAACAAATTTAATCTTTAGATTATCAGACATGCCAGTAACAAGGTTGTCAGAGCAGTGTTGCAAAAAATCTACAGGGTGTAAATTATCACAAGGAAAACTTTTTACAGGTGAGTTACTCCACACACTTCCACCATTCATACATAAATTTCTAGACACAAAATTATCTTGCATTTCAGTGAATCTCTTGTCTATTACACTTAAATTACATGTTACAGACTCTTGTATCTTATTTAATTCAGCATCTAAGGAGTTAACTTTTGATTCTGTATCTAGACTTAATTTGTCTACCCTCTCCTCCACAGTTCTTTGAGCTGCAGTTAACCTTTCAATCTCTTTCCCTTGACTTGAGCCAACTGTGGCTAACTTATTTTCTAAGGTCACAAACTTATTCTCTATAGCTTCAATTTTGGAGTTCACGCCCTTCAAACTTTCTCCTAATTGAAGTTTTAAATTTGAGATCTCTTCTTTCAGTACATCACCGTTGCTTTTCATTTTTGCTTCCAGCGCTTCACTAGATGCATTTATTTTCGATTCTAGGAATTCACTATTTGAGTTCATTGCCCTTGTTAATTCGGTCTGCATTTGTCCCATTCTGGCAAAGAGTAAACTTACCCAGTCCTGTTGATCCGGTTTTCTTTCGGTTTGTGAGTCATCTGGATCGTCACTTACACCACACACGTTCGAGTCTAACATTTCTCCAACTTCCTTTTTAATTTCTTCTGATAGCGTCATGATGGCACCACGTGTTTGGATACAGTCTTGACGAAAAGTTTAAAACACACTACTTTTTCTGGTCCAGGAAACGTGTACAATGTTATTCACGTTTTACGAATTATAAAGTTTGTAATGTTCCGCAAACGAAGCGCAATTAGTCCCATCGCATTTAACTGTAATATCCCGGACGAGCCCCCAAGTTTAACAGACCTCTTCCTATGATGTACACTGTATATAAGTTGTCCTACTCCTTTGTCCACATGGTGACTTCAGGTACTACAGGAGATTCAAATTTATAGTCCGAGGTCGTTAACAAGTACGAACAGTTTGGTACTTAACTCATATCGATGGCTGCGTTGTTGTCTTCGTGAAGTCTAGAGGTGATTCCACTGCGATGTTCCCGCGGTTTTCTTTGTGTTTGGATGAGACTAACTGGTTTGTAGGGCGATGTGGTCTTTTGATTTTTAGAGAGCAAACGTTACATTAGTTTTGCAAATCACTATTTAATTCATTTATTCACATTTAACACTTCTACAATAATATGCAATAAGACATTGTTTTACACCACATCTGTATTCGCACCTCCTCTAGCCCACGCTTTTTCTCCAAAGTCCTTTAACCACCTCTCCCAAAGATCGACCTCCTTTCCGCATGTCCAAAGATAACTGTCTCTTAGTCGTTAAACTCGCAGTCAAAGGCTATGTTTACATAAAACATTACACGTAAAGAAATTACTGACATACGCGAAAATTACTGACATACACGATCTTACGTTCTGTTACAATGTTCATTAAACAGTTTATTTATGTGATGTGAAGGCTTTCAGATTTTTATTCCTCACTCATTTCAGAAAAACCCTATGTCCATGAGAAATGTTTGAGTACCTCATAAGTCAGAATAGCTATTCATAGTGGTATCTCCCACATGGGCACTGCAAACAATTAATAAAATGCCCAGGGAAATATTAAAACAGTTTACCTCTTTTTCTCAAAACTGTGCCAGATAGGTATAGGACCTGAAGTAAGCGATTCAGTCATATTATAGCATTTCTGCAAGCTTCTTCAGGTCCCATACTCAAAAGTCTTGGATTTTTTCTGGAAATATTTGGTAAGCAAACAGACACTCACACACACACACAGACACAGACACACACACACACACACACACACACACACACACACACACACACACACACACACACATGAGCGTGGCCAAAAACACACGTTGCATAACATTCCAACTCTATTTCCTCTCTCTCTTTTTTATACGAGGGCGTACTCAAAACTAATGCCTTTGAATTTTTTATGCCAAAACTTTCATACCTTTGAAAGGAGGCTACACTGAGTCACAGCGCCAGAGATTGCGCCAAAGAGTATTATTCAGCCGCCTCCACTGGTAGTTGTAGTTCAGAAGTTGCCGTGGGCAGTAGTAGTTCAGAGGTTGCCGAGTGCAGTGCTTGTTGAGAGGATGTCCATAGCAGTACTAGTTGTGAGCATGTCGTGTGCAGTTGTTCTGTTGGGCGAGACAACAGATGCTGTTTGATTGGGGATGTTGCAATGATCACAGTGTATTTTTCGTCAATATATATGAAGGTAACAAAAAAAATTATTACAAATTTCCTAAATAACAATGCCTCTTGGTTACAGGTTCAGTCAACAAAGCATCTGGCTTGTGTTCATGTATTAGTCTGTAATTCTGGTTTCTATGTGCAATTATAGTATTTCTGGTTTTTTAATTACTTCGTTGTAAATGGTGTTTAAAATATCGTGTCGTATTGAGGAAGAACCATGCCAGATGTGTACGTTGAATCACACTTCCACACACAGAACAGTTACACTTGTGCTTTGTTGTTTCGTAGCTTTTATAGTTGCTTGGGACTTAATTAATTAATTGTGTTAACGGAAATTTCCTTTCATTCTCTGTTATTATTCTACGCAGTCAGATTGCGTACTAATACTACTCAGGGCCAACCGGTTATGAGACTTCGTAACAGGACATACAGCGACTAAAAATTATTTGCATTTTATTTAATTGCACCTTTTCATCGAAAAGAAAACGTTATCAACATTCTACATCTTTATTCTTCTCGTATACATATTTACAGCCCTCTGCCAGTAGAGGGCTCCGAATTGTAGCGCAGCGTAACGTAACTCTACTTAAAGAACACCTTCGAGGACTTCACTTTAATTCTGAGTATGTGGTGCAAACAGAGGTGAGGTTGTGATTCCAACATCAAATTCAAATATACTGCTGTGACGGTATCAGCAAGCTGGCCTCTCTTTGGTTAAAATGTGTTCGTCGCCAGGGTGACTATGCTGAGAAAAAAAATATATAGACATGGAGAATAAAGATGAAGAATGTTAATAACGTTTGTTTTATTTAAAAATCCTTAATAGTTTTCACGTAAAAAAATTCAGAAGCAGTACTTTTCAGCACGTCTTCGTATGTTAGAGACTTCATGCCAAGGTTTGAACTGTATCTTGCAGTACAAAAGGTTTGCTCTTAATGCTAAATAATGCTATCACACGGTAGAAACTGCTGTCTTTGAACTGGATATTTTTCAGAAATTTTACACATTAAATTTAATTTTGAGAACTTTGTACGATTTACTAGTACTTGTTATGAGATGTCAGCTTATTGGGGGCAGGATGTTAGTTACTTGAGTTTTTAGCTCCTAGTGGTTCAGCTACAGGGGGAAGGGGAGGGGGAGGGATGTACCTGTGAGTGCGGATATAAGCTACAGGGGACGTCAGCTACTGGGCAGCTCAGTGGTTTAAGCTGCGTGAAGTGTCACGTACTTGGTCATAACTGGTAAACAATAACTGGTAAAAGGTTAAATGACAAATAGCAAATGATAAACATTTAAACAGTTGAATGGTTAAAAGGTTGAATGATAACATGATTTGTTAGGGTATGTGATGATGCACTGTCTAGGGACAGACACAACGTTTAGGTCTCGAGGGGCAACGACAGAGTTTTTAGATCATAAATGAAGAAGTAACAAAATCGTATAGATGTAGTAGTGTCAGCTAGGAATATGTATTGTGCAAGCTATTGTGCATGCCGCCAATAGTACTAAG
This sequence comes from Schistocerca americana, assembly GCF_021461395.2. Taxonomy (NCBI): domain Eukaryota; kingdom Metazoa; phylum Arthropoda; class Insecta; order Orthoptera; family Acrididae; genus Schistocerca; species Schistocerca americana. The sequence continues at coordinate 209,838,723 of NC_060125.1, read as the reverse complement.
ACTGTTACGTGATCTTTGTATAATGCTGTTAGTTGTACTAAGAACTAAACTCTAAAAGACATGTATTTATTTATTGACAGCAAAAACGTTGAAAATCAAAACATCTCAAATGAAAAAAAAAGAGTTATTTTCCATCCATCCATAAAAATAAAAAAATCTTATCATTTATCCACACCACACGTGGAAATTAACTGTATAATCACATACTCTCACGCCTGACAACACGGTTCTGCAAATGAACATTGACGGATTTTAAAGTAATGAGGATGTGTTTAGGAAACACTCTACCGTCGTGTGAAACGTACGGCGATAAAAAACAGAGCAAATGAAACGAGAAAACGTCTTACGACGTATCGAACACCCATATTCTGAAGTTAAGTATCAGGTAATCAACTTCTGGTGATGCGCCTAACAATCTAACCTCGCACGTTCTGCGTCGCTAATAATCTGTTTCTACCTATGTCAGAAGTTCCACCATTTGAGATCTACGTTTGCTCTCACATCGACGATATTGGGAGGTTTCTACCATCAACGAGCAAACTTTGTTAATTGAAATTATTGTACGGTACTTGATTTACTTACTAACTTCTAAAAAATCCATCATTTTGGTAGCTTCACGTATTTCTGTCATGTTGATATTTGTTGTCTAAATGTGATATCACGTACAGTTAGCGACTTTCCACTTGTAAATTATCGGATCTGGCCTAAAGGTTAACAACCGACGAGTGCGAGCAATTGCCTCTCGTCTACATAACGTCTAATATTTTGTGGCGCAGTAATGAAAATTATTCCACAGTCGCTTGATGAGAGAATTGTCAACATTCATATCCCAGCGTGGCAATACATAACATTTTTAATGAAAACAGTTGTTTCTACAAAACTCGCATAAGAGCTATCGTCCGATATATTTCATAATAGTTCACAGCTTTCTGTTTTCTTGTATATCACTTACTTATGGAAAGAAAAATTTATTATTATGATGTATAGCATCGTATCCCAAAATCCGAATGTTTTATGATATTTTATGAATGTAAACAAAGAGAATATAAGATGAAACACCTAGAAAAACCTGAATTTTGAAAAACCAGTCTTCAGTGATAGCAGCAAATTATTCACAGTGCTGCAAGCACAAAGCAAGTAGATACATTGTACGCTGTGGGTTTAACAAATTCTCGGTACGTACTTACACAATTCTCAAGAGAAAGTACGATAACCTGTGTGTTACGTTGTTTTTAAGAATTTGTAATATCGTTAGTGCTCGTATGCATTTTATTTTTACGTCTTTCGGACTATCACTTTTGGCTTCCGTATGTGTTTATGACGTAAATTTTGCTCTGAAAGACAGAAAATCGATGTCTCGGAGCTAATGTTATATGCGCTGTAAAGCGCAAATGCAGAAGATATTGTTGGAATTTTGAAACGATACGACATAGATTTGTAGACACAGTAATGTGCTCTTGAGAAATAAGTTACAGCACTCGCATGACACGTGGAAGCCCGCTCAGTGTGTGCGTGGCGTGTTTCAAACTGTGAGCTGACAGACGAAAAGCTCACATTGTAAGTGGTGGCACACCTTCGAGATACGGTGACTGCAACCGCCGCACAATCATAGTACAGATGCATGTGAATGATGTGATGCTTGATGAAATAATACTTGACGTTTCTAGAAACCATTTTTTTCATCATGAGCGTTTGACTCTCTGTTGGCGTAATATGACACACATGCTGATTTGGCTGTGACAAGACAAAACTAGATGTCTGGGTTTTTTGCTTGTTGTGACAAGTCTTGTCTTGCCGTGACGTCCAGCAGCGTAATATGACATGAATGAAGACAGCACTTTTACTTGTTAGAACAGGTGGGCAGGTTCAGCCTCTGCAGGAAAATGTGTATAAATACGAGACAACTACTAGTAGAACTACGTCGTTGTTGCTGTTGCTACTGGCGCTCTCCTTGCATGCTTCATGGGAACCCCAAAAATGTAAGTCTAACATGGACTCTTTTTAAAATTAAAATTTACGTTTTGTTTGTCACTTACCTGCAATAATTCAAGAAAACTGTGATTTCTCTGACCCATCTTACAGAACTTTAAGGAACTGGGATCGTGGAAGTGTAATATGCATCAAAAGACTTTCGGCACTAGAGAAGGGCGAGTTGCTCCATAAGTTGAGAGCAAGATGTATCAGCACCACATCTGGATTATTGGGGTTGGTTTCTCTGAAGATCTGCAAGGGACCAAAGAACAACTTGAGTTTTTGGACAAGTTGCTGTAGGCTGAATAAATGCAACGTGAGAAATTACTGAAGGAAGGCAAACAGAGGCACACCACCGAAGGAAACATATGCCGTAAAGACAGTAGAAGTAATGGCTGGTCCTTCACTGAGAAAGAAACGCTAATACATATGGAACAAATTTCATGACTACAGCAGTGGTGTCGAAAATTGAAAACTGATTCTGATTGCCATAATATTTATAACAACACTAAATTTTACAATTTAGCCATCTAAGAAAACACTATTTTCTATAAAGTAGTTAAGCGAATATTTTAATATGAACTAAGTTTCAAATTTACTGCTATCATTCACACCAAACACAATGAGTTTAATATAGTCTCTCAGCAACACAAAATGGAGATGTTACATTATTCTCAATGTCGTATAGGTACTATATGAGAGTTGCAATGCTTTACGTCGTGTACTTTTCACATTTTTCCAGGTCGCCCTTCTAGCGACTTTTGAATACTTCACAAGATCACCATCCACAAGGCTCATGTAGTTCCTCTAAAAAAGAAGACTATTCAGAATTTTTGGTAGGGTAGAGATTAAGGAAACAAATGTTCTCGTACATATGGTTTATTTTTGCATTTTCTAAATTACTCACAGAACAACTCTTTCTTTCGATACACCTTTATAATATGGTCAGCCACCACCGTTGAAATTCATAGTAAACTAAACCTGAATAAACTGCCAAACGTTATTGATGCACAAACTTGAAGATGCTGCTTTCCACAGAAACCGTTCGTTAATAAATCATCCCTTAACAGCTTTTTACGGTTTATTCAAGTTAAGTTTAGAATGAACTCTTTCTCTATTTTCGTTTGTTGTAGTTTTAATGACATCTAGTTCACTTTTCAATTTATAATAGAAGTCTACATCAGAATCATCCAATTCTTTTCACAACTAATAAATCGACACATACAAAGAAGGTATCTTCTCAAGTTCTAACACGTATGTAATTCCTTCTCGTTAAACTTTCTCTTTTATAACTCCAATCCATCTTCTAGCCAAGAATACTTGCGGATTTTAATTTACCATTTATTTCCTTCAATATACACTGTTAAAGTATTCCACGTCTTTTTGGGTGTATGTTGACAACTCCTCTGCTCCTCATTCATGCAGAAGTTCCATACAGAAATTTAAGTTCGCGATTTTTGCAAAGGAACTTTTGTTTTAAACTCTGCAAATGGTTTTTCTGTTGTTAGATGCACAATGTGCAGTGCATCACACATAGGTATAAAGGCATCATACTTCATAAGCGGATGCAAATTGGACTCGATATTTATAAACAGATTTTTCATATATATACTTTAATACAGTACACGTTTCAGTGCCAACTGATTTCTGGGCGTACTCCAACGTGCAGCGACGATCCATTAATATTTTCATAGCGTACTGATATTTTATATTCTCTAGGCATATGAAGATTTTCCCACACACTATGTTTAAACTAATACCTAAGCCTTGATTCCACGTCTGCAATGGCTTTCTCTTTTTCCAACTGCAGTTTAGGTTATTCTGTTATGATAATTGTTCTCGACATGTATGCCAGTTTTCACGTTTTGACTTCGATCTGTTTCATTTCCAGTTTTCTTTTGTGTCCATCTGACATTAATTGCAATTAAAGTAGTAAATTCTTTAACAGATAATAGTTTAAGTCTTTGCAATACATATACTCTTTTTCCGAATACATCTGGCTTTAATATAACTGTTATGTATAAGATTCACATCATCTTTGTCGGAGTCTTTGTTAACAGTTCCCACACCGTTTTCGGATAAATAATTAAAACTACAGGGAGACAGAACATACCATACTTTCCCAGTCTAGATTGTCTGTAAGGTTAGCTTGCCCACTAATCAACTTTTGTTTATTCTTATTGGCCCAGTAGACAAGTAGCAGAACACTGTTAAACACAAGGCAGGCAGAAGTGATTGGCATAGAGTACAGTGTAGCCATTGTAAAGATCGTTTGTTTGGGTTTAAAACACTTAAACAGTCTTCCACAGTGTAAAAAACACATCCATTCCATTGTAGAATATTGTAGCTTCAAGTCGAGTAATTTCAGGTTATTTAGCCAATGAATAAATAAAAGTTTTCTGCAAGCAAATATCAGGATACTTTACAAAAGAGATAACCTGTTTCTCGATATGTGTTGTTGTTCTCTGTCATTGCTGTGTGGGAGAAATGGTAGTTTCGCCTTGGCACCGTGTCTCACAGGGATGAAATTGAAAAATTTATCATGTAGGTGATTGTTGACTGCATCATATGTTTCCTTCTTTTTAATATTACAGACCGTTTCTTTTGTAATTGTTATAATGTTCTCACAAAACTGTTCTGTAATATATGTAAGCAAGTGTAGTTTCTTCTTCCTGTGGAGCTTACTATTTCAGTGAAATATGTGTTACCGGTGTCGAGGATTGTCCAGGTTCTCCAATAATAACAACAAAGGAAAGCATTTGCGACTGGTCTCGTCTTTTTCCCTAGTAGCTGAAGAATGTTTATCACTTTGGAAGAAGTCATTTTGACATTTTCCACCACCGCAGAAAACTGATCAGTTTCAGCTATAAGGGCTTCTTACATAGACAGAACTTTTGCTGATGAGACATATTTTTGCTGATGAGGCAGAATTAAGTTATATCTGACTCAGCATCTGGGCCTGTCAGACCTTCGAAAAATCTGTTGTACAAGAATATTTGTTTGGTCCTTTGTTATCCTCATAAAAATCTTAGAATGTTTGCGTTTACAATGACTCACATGTACCTCTTGAGGAAGACATTGCAAAGCAACCGAAAGTGGATAGTTGGGTGACCTTGAAAATTAGTTGAAACTTGGTCGAAAGCGTAAAATCCCTCGTTTCGTACCGACATGAAAAATGTAAATTGTACTGGATGTGAACACCTTAGCTTGAGGATCATTACCACCTAAAACTTCATGATGAACGATTTTGTGGTGATGCTTTCAGCAGCTTACCCTCGGCTGCTTTTCAAGCTTAGTCAACATGCTTCTTTAAGCTAATCTGTAAGGTCGCTATCCAAAGTCACATGTAGATTTTGACAGAGTAATGTATAATAAAACAAATTTTCTTGTAAAAAGTGTTCTTGATTTATATACATACATTCCCAAACACTTTTAAATATGTCCAAGTAGTTCCGAGTTCCCAGCTGAATCAGCAAATGTTGGAGAGGGAGCTCCCCGGTATTTCTCACCTAGCTTGAAGCCTGTAAACTGATACATAATTACACCAGAAAAAATTCTTTCTGATTAGCAAAAATTCTGTCTGCACAAAAAGCCTTGATAGCTGCAACTGAACAGCCTTCTGTGACTACGGAAGGCGCTTAATTGAGTGGCCTTTAAGGTTTCTGAAGCTAGGCACCCAGCAGCATCGCAACCCCCGGTTCTTACCTATTGGAAAAGCTGCCAAAAACACGGCAACCCCCATTTGTTACTTGCATGAACATGCAGACATTTGACAAAAAATACATTTTGCACTGTGATTGGTTGTTAATATTTTCTCACCACCACCATCTTGCACTCTCGTTGAGAAATATTTCTCACTACACGCCATCTTTAATGTTTAAAATTCCAACCCATTGTCATTTTGTAATAATTAAAATTCCCGCACGTCGTCATCTTTAATTTTCAAATTTCCTACCATTCGAAATCTTGGTTTGAATTTTCCATCATCTTGATGTAGTCACACGAATGCTGTGCCACGATTGCAGCAGCGACTAGCGCTGAAACTATATGCCAAGTAGTACATTGGTGTACTGCTCACAGACAATTAAGACTTGCAAGGTGCAGAGTCAGAGTGACCTGTGGCACTGGGTATCTCTAGATGAGTCTTGCTTCTGTTTTTGACAGTTAGATTGACAGCAATGTGTCCGTAGATGACTTGAGAAAGATTATAGAAGCAGCGATTCTAGAGACCTGTACTCCAAATCTTGGAATCATTGTGCGAGCAGCTGTCTAAGTTGAAAATGTGACTGATTTGGTAACTGTAAAAAGGAGGCAGGATGCTCATCAGTATGTACCAAGAATAATAAAACCTGTTATCATAACTTTCATAATGAGGATATCAAATGCAATTTTCCAGCAGGACAATGTTAGACCCCACACTGCACACCACACACATCTTGAGGTATGTTTGGATTCTTGATTTCCCTTTGCAGTTCCCTGATTTGTCATCCCTAGAGAGAGAGTAGCATGTGGTCGGTCACACGACTATCCATCCAGCAATCTTCCTGAACTAACACAACAAGAAAATAACGTTCGGACACTGACTGTTCCATGCCACTTGGGTTACATAGATGTTTTTTATGCCAGGTGTTAGATTAGTTCGTGGAATTAGAGCGTAGTTATCACGGCACAAGTTATAGGAGTAGATCGCCTATCTTTGGAATATCGAACCTGCTCAGCCCGACGTCACTCAAAACGGCTCTGAGAACTCGTTATCCATTACTTGAACAATCCGTTCGCAGACCAGTGGCAGCGCTACTAGCCAGGACAGAAAAGAAACAGGGTTCGTCTCCCACTTTCAAGAAGGAGAATGTGCCCGAAGAAAGAAGAAGAGTGTGGGACTAGCAGAGCCACAGACGGCGCCTGTGGACAAGGAGGACATCCAGGAAGACGACCAGGGGCGGCCGACGACAGCGCGAGGATAGCAGCACAGCCGCGGCGGGCAGCGCGGGGTCGCAGACGCCACAGAGACGGTGCACCGTCATCAGCACCGGCGACGACAGACAGCGGCGCGGCTAACACACGGCGTGAGGACAGCCAGTAGCGGCCGCACCGCAGACAGACGCCACCAGCTCGCAGGCGAGGCAGCGGAAGGCAGACATCAGCAGCGGCGGTGGCGGCGGCGACGACAGACGGCAGCGCAAGGGCAATGCTTCGCAGCAGACGGAGCACAAAAGCAACGGCAGCAGTGAGAACTCCAACGGCGCCGTAAGACTATCATACGAAAATGGTATCTGTTCTTCCTGACATGTCCGAAAGAACAGATGCCATCTTCATATAATTAAATCTAACCGGCTATTGACCTTCTTCTTCTGTGCTGGATGCACACGGCTGGCTCTGAGCACTATGCAACTTAACTTCTGAGGTCATCAGTCGCCTAGAACTTAGAACTAATTAAACCTAACATAACTAACCTAAGGACATCACACACGTCCATGGCCGAGGCAGGATTCGAACCTGCGACCGTAGCGGTCGCTCGGTTCCAGACTGTAGCGCCTAGAACCGCACGGCCACTCCGGCCGGCTGGATGCACACGCATTGCCCGAACTCTTACGGGACTCGGTAAGATTGTCTGCCGCGAGTGATGAGTGTATTGGGCAGGGGCACTACGAATGTAGGGTATGGACGTTAAGTTGGCAATGTGGGTCTCACGGGGGGCGTGCAAGGCATAAATTCCTGCAGTCGCACTGTCCTCTGTGCCCTCGATGGCTTAGATGGATAGAGCGTCTGCAATGTAAACAGGAGATCCCGGGTTCGAGACACGGTCGGGGCACACACTTTCAACTGTCCCCGTTGATGTATATCAACGCCTGTCGACAGCTTAGGTTCTTGATTTAATTATCATTTCATTTTAAGACTATCAGGTACGTCACGAGACGGAGTTAATGTTTCCGGCGCTGGAAGTTCGTTAGTTTATCAGAAGTCCTAAAATTTATTCCGCAATCATTAGATGGCACTAAGAACACTCTGAGTTCCTTGACAACTGTGATGTTCAGTTTCAACTTACATACCCAGAGCAGCATGATACCCTTTTAAAATTTTTTAAAGCTAAAATATTGGGCTCACCACGTAACAGGTTATTGGTATTTGTCAGAGACCTAAGCGTCAATTGGTGAGATGTACTCATTCCTACCATATTAGTAGAAAACTGTGCTAGTAAAAGCGCACTTGGTTTCTGCACATGTCATGTTTGTAAGTCATAAAGTGGGACTCAAATCTGCATGCAGGACCATTTCAGGGCCGTAATCACAGTTACCACGTCAGAACGAGAAGGTAACCTCGTTCTCATTTTGAAATTAAGCCGAGCAGTGTTTATCCAAGTGATTTACGACGACAGGATAAAGGAAAATGTGAGCGCGAGAGGGGTGCAGCGAACGTTAGCAGATGCTATAGTGAAAGCTCTGAGAGAGAAGTTCACAATAGTCCCTGGTCGAGAGAAGGTGATCGCCTCAGGTGGTGGTGCGGTAACGCGGACCGAGACGAAAGCCACCAAGTGTTCCACATGTGGGAAGCCAGTCTACATGGAAAGAGAGCGTCGTACAGATAAGAGAATAAGAAAGGTGGGACCGGTTGGATCAAGAAAAGGTAACAAAACGGAGCAGTCACGAGTAGTGAGGTGCTCAAAATGTAATTCACCAAGTCATAAGGGTCCATGTGCGCATCTGAAATCCGTAACGTATTTCAAATGCAAACGAAATGGTCATTACGTGAGAGACCGCCCAGAAAGCGTTTGCCACCCTCAGCATGTACATAGGAAAAGTAAAATCCAGGAAAACTAAGTAATGGCGTAAGAAAGAAATAACTTTACACCTTACCTGGAAAGATACTAACAGTCGGCGATGTTATACAACTGGAGTGTCAGGACAGCATTAGTAATTTTCTGACGTTTCTCGTGGGTAGCGGTGCACAGACAAGCCTATTTAGGAGAAGTACTTTGACAAACGGCGGAAAGTATAATCCACCGAATGTATTAGGATTCTGGGAATCGCTAATTACGGTTGCGAGGACAGAGGGAACTATAACACTCGAGTTACGGGCGAGTAACAGAATGCAAGTGAGGCGTCGTTTCCGCTTAAATGAGAAGGATGTGGATCTTCCATTTAAGGGGCTGATGGGCCGAGACTTTTTCAAAGAATGTGGGGTCGTAATAAAATACGCCACTGGATGATTGTGGGTTAGCGGGGAGCGATCAGAATGAAGACAGAACAAGAGTGTGAGCTCCGACCCCTGCAGTTTGGCACTAGACGTCTGGTTCAAATGGCTCTGAGCACTATGGGGCTTAACTGCTGAGGTCATCAGTCCCCTAGAACTTAGAACTACTTAAACCTAACCAACCTAAGGACATCACACACACCCATGCCTGAGGCAGGAATCGAACCTGCGACCGAAGCGGTCGCGCGGTGCCAGACTGTAGCGCCTAGAACCGCTCGGCCACATCTGCCGGCACTAGACGTCTGAAACTTCCTTATAGGTTTTTCAGGCAAAACAAATAGAAGGCTCTTTCAGAGAGACGTGCGGCGAAAAGTGTCAAAGGCAGGCAAAAGGTGATGCTGCGGAGAAGCAAAACGAGCACAGACAAATCGTTTCAACATTAACCGCAGGACCCCTGGAGGAGCGGGTGTGTCGAATGAAAGTAGTGGCGAATTGAATGAGGGAGGCTATCATTCCGAAACAGGGCATCACTAAGGGCCTGTATTTACCTGAAACGTTAGTAAAAGTAGAATCAGGAGAATGCTTAACGAGAGTGCTGAGCACTACAGATAAGAGTGCGTCAGTAGACTGCCCACTGGTGGGAGCAGAAGCATTTCCGGAGCGCATATCGTTGCGGAAATCGTTCAATGCAAACCGTGTCAGTAAAAATAGGCCACAGCTGAAATACAGAATAAGTGCACTAAAGGAGAACATCAGCACGAATCATTTGAATGCGGAAGAGATGGCGACAATCATGGTTATGCACCAAACACAGCGACGTTCCCCATTTGCCTGGAGACATATTGAAAGTTAACTCTGTTTCGACTATATAAGAATGACTGAGAATGTATGCAAAAACTAATGTACTGACGACATTTATTTTCCAAAAAGAAAGACAGACATAATTCATGCTAAACACGTTATGATAGAATATCGTAAACAACTAACATTTGGTTTAAGACCACAATGAACAAGGATCCTGGGTGAAGAAGTGAGTCATGTACTCTGGCCCTAAAAATGTTGATAACGCAATCTGAATTGATCTGACGCTGAGCAGACTTTGATCGATAATCTACAGAAGTGTATATAGGTGCATCTGAGAGCAAGTGGCGATTTATATTTGTACGCCCTGACAAGGCCGGAGTGGCAGTATGTTACCCTGTTTTCTTCGTGCAGCGATGTAACTTGCAGTTGGCGAGATGTGTGCGCCGGGGACGAGGCGTAAGGCGGCACCCGTGAATCGATCGCGGCCACAAAAGAAATACGAAATTTCACGGTCTAGCGATCAGGCAGACGGATCGCAATCTACTCTCTACCAGAGCCTTGAAATCATGGTAGATTGCAGCTCACTTATAAGACAGAGCGCACAAGGATACCAAACGTCAAGACTGGTAAACCAAAAACGAATTAGTGTGCCCTCGGCAAATCAGTAGTCCGAGACTCATCTAGTCTTTCACCACAGGCACTCCAGTCTAACGACTTGCAAGTGAAGTCAGTCTTAGGACACGTCCCAAGTACCAACCACACATGCCAGAGCTTCGACCAGAAGATGCTTCCTCACCGAAGTCCTGAACCCGGGTGCCTCATACCTCTCCAGGTAAAAACAATCCCGTTTTTCGGCAAAGTGCACGAATGACACCGCCTTCACAGCATCTTGAGCCTATCACAGGGCTTTAGGAGAGCTAAATATCCCCTCCTACACGACAATACAAACTCATGCCGAATCAGCGCACGAGTTAAGAAACCTGCATCTCAGGGCAAAAACGAAAGCGCCAATTACTGGTTTTTTTAAGTTTTCGCGGAGGGAGAAGATGTTTTTCTCCTAAGTCGCCTCGCTTCCCACAGCAACAAGTGAACAGATACAATCTTAAAGATCTTTATCTAAACTGCGTGGGCCTTGGAGCATGTTAGTCCTAGCTATGAGGTGTAATAAAGATTTTATCCATAAACGTTTTTCTGACTCCGGAGTTTCTTATACGACCGAGGCGACCGATGGAAGTGGGTCAAAGGCATATTTGCAGTATCAGCGAACACGAAAACTTGTGAATTTTTATTAGGCGTGGTGTTGCACACAATGCCCGGCTTACAACTCCACTGTGTAGATGCGTCCCTTCAGTCCATCACCCTCAACCCAGCCTTCAGCTGGCACCAATGCAGGTATAGCGTCATTGTCCTGCTGGAGACCTGTCTCAGCTAGGGGGTGCTCTGTCTGCCCTATATGGCGGTGGGCCTGTCCAGCAAGATTTAGTGAGGGATGGGCTCGCTGCAACTTTCTTTCAAGTTCCAACGTGCCGTTTCTACGAACTAACAACCATAACAATACCTCTTGCTTTTAGTGTCCTACCAGGCTCGATCAACATCTGCTCAGTCTGTTAACTTTCTAGAGTCCCGCTTAAGGTACATAACATTGTAACAAAATGTTTGTGAAAAGCAGATGAGAGAGTAACTTGTCCTATCTTAATATTTCCTTATAAGGATAACATGAGGCACGAAATTAAAGTGCTACTGGAAACAGAAGCTAGAGTCATATGTTCGCAACCCTTCAGAATGCTGCAAGCACAAAAGGTGGAGTCCAACAGGAATCTGAAAAGATGTTAGAGGATGACATTATACGAGAGGTATTCAGAAAGTAGGGTCCAATCAGGCGCAAAAGGGAAACCACTGTGAAATTCTGATGAAGCTTTGCACAAATGTGATGGGCAGTGGCTCTAGTAGGCCTGTCGATCGCAGCACGTCGCTCTTTTCAGTTCTGAGCTCACAATGAGAACGTAAAGAGGGCTAGAAAGTAATGTCTCCCGCCAAGTATGAGGGCCTGGTGAAAGATTTCGCCTGAAGCCACGCAACCCACATAGCATAACTGTCATGCATTTCGGTCTACATGACAATTTTTGGCCTCTTTCTGCATGGGCAATGAAAATGCTCCTGCAGTGTTCTCAATGGGAACTGTTTGATCACTCACATTACAGCCCATAATCGGCTGATCCTGATGTTCATCATTGCTCACACGAACCGCTGTCTGTGAAGACAACCTTTTAGCACAGACAGTGAGCTACAAACCAGGGTAGAGAACTGGCGAAAGCACACGCAAATCCCTTCTATGGCGATGGTATTGGATAGCTGGTACAACGCTACACAGATGTCTAAGTCGAAATGATGACTATGTAGATAAGTAGCTGGAAGTTGTAGCAAACTGTTGAAAATAAAACATTTTTGATTTTTACAGTGGCTTCCAATTCGCGACCAATCGGACCTTACTTTTTGAATAGTACTCGAAGCACCAAGTAAAAGTGGTGGGAATTTTCCCTTGATTTGAATTCCGTAAAAGATGGATGCCAGTGGGAAGAAAAAGTGGCGAATAATAGCGAACTATATGCTACTTAATGAGATCTCCCTGTACTCAGTGTACCTGTTGCCAAGAATAGACGACATTGTTGACGGTCTAGGAAAGGCAAAGTATTTCTCGAATATCGACTCAGCGAAGGGCTATCATAAAGTCCTATTAAACGAACAGGATCGAGAACGACGGCCTAAGTACGCCGAATGAGTATTACGAGCACAAATGAATACCCATGGATCTTAAAACAGCTCCTAGCGCTTTTCGGAAGTTCATGAACTCCGTTTTGACAGCGCTACGAGGTGACAAATTGTTGGTCTGTTTGGATAACATGATGATACTTGGCTCCTTCTTAGAGGAAAATAATAGGTGGCTGACGGAGGTATTAGAAATACTTTGACTTCACCTTTTCTAGCTACAAGTGGACAAGTGCAATGTGGGTGTGTGAATTTCTTATGGACCTAACTGCTGAGGTCATGGGTCCCTAGACAAGTGCAAGTTTTTTGCCGAAGGAAGTGTGCTATTTGAGTCATATATTATCGGCCCAGGGCTTGAGGACAGATCCACAGAAGGTCAACACGAAGACGTATGTGGACTGTATTGTGCTCTGTCGTACGGTACATTTTAGCACCGAGGTTTGGTAGGCTTCAGAGTACTACAATACTTAACACGCGTAAATGTGGTTACATCATTTCTGCCAAGGTCGTTAAGAATAAAATAAATACTGAGTGATTGTTCAGAGTCGAAGGACCATACTATTTACCACGGAATCAATTATACACAATACTTAAATCTCGTTTGGATGAGGTACGGAGTCAGGTACAATATGTAAAAAGTTTCACTCTGAAGAAAAAGTCCTAATGCGATTCGTAGACATTTCTAGAAGCGATTATCTGGCAGTGGCCGTCGAAGACTGATTGTAGGCTGCTGTCCGCTAACGCTCGTAGAAGGCAGGGCGTCAGTTCCAGTAGTAGACCAGTCGTCTAACCCTCCAACCGATTCTCCCGTGAAAACCACTCAAATGCCCGTGGGTGGAATGACAGCAGCAACGCTCTATTTACGCCCACGTTACAGGCGATGCAAACTGGGGCGATAAATGTCACTCTCTTTGGGCCAGATCAGAACTAAGATTTCTGATACGCAATTACATTGTATAGTCGCTTAACGCCTGCTTATAAGGCAGCCCAAATTACAATACTGTACCACGTGGAGTCTCTGTCCTGTAGGATAAAGCAATGTGGCTGCCTACACTTCAGTGCTTAGGAGGCAAATTGACACAGTCCGTTACACGGTATTTTTTCTTCAACTACGATACCGCTTTTAACGTGAAACTGCATTCAGATGTGCTTTTTTAAGATATTTAACATCCACACCAAACTTCTCATTTTGTTGTGTGATGTCCTTAGGTTAGTTAGGTTTAAGTAGTTCTAAGTTCTAGGGGACTGATGACCATAGATGTTAAGTCCCACAGAGCTCAGAGCCATTTGAACCATCATTTTGTTGTTATTTTTGTGCATTCCATTCGGAAGACTGGTTTGATGACTGTATTCATCTCTTGGTCCCTCTCTATAATTGTTATCCCCCCTCCTTCTCTCCACACATACACACACGCAAACACACACACACACACACACACACACACACACACACACTTCCATCTTTAGCGATTCCTTGATGCCTCACAATGTGTGCTACGAAGGAATTCCTTCTTTTAGTCAAGTTGTACCACAAAGTTCCTTTCCCCTCATTTCTATTTAGTGGCTCTTCATTAGGTAAGCTGTCAACTCATCTTCAGCAGTCTTCTGTAGCACTAAGTTTTAAAAGCTTCTATCCTCTTTTTGTCTCATTACGTCTTTTTTGAAAAGAGGGATTACTTGTGCTGTATGCCAAAGGTCTGCGATCTTGCAGTTCGTTTATTAATTGCAAAAGTCTTTTATCTAGTGGTAACCCTCTATATTTAATATGCTCTGCATTTTTTCCATTTATTTCAGCTGCTTTCTTCTTCATCATCCGTTATGCCTCTTATATTTCCTTCATAGTAACTAGATCTACTGTTTCATTGTACACACTTTCTCCATTGTCATCTTCGGCCTTCTGTGACACGACAAGTCTGTGTAATGAATTATACATTGTTCATTGAGTATAATGTTCAGTGAGGCAGTGTCTTTTTCTTCCTTGTTGACGGCTTTCATGACCTTGTATACATATTGCTGTCTACCGTGTACGTCGTGTGCTAAGACGCCTATGAATGAGCCCCACGACTCTTGGTGTGCTCTGCGCACTATTTGTGTCGCAGCATTCCTTTTTATTTTGTATGTTTCCCAGGTCCCTGATGTTTTTGTATGTAGAAACTTCAAATAAGCTATTTGTTTTTCATTAATGGTTCTAATTTCTGTCTCCCAAATTCTGCTTAGTTTTTTCCCGTATGTTTTCTTCCTTCTACCAACTGCTTCGTTGATGCAGGTCTTGATATTATTCCGTTTTATGTCGATGTCGATGTGGTGAAGCCAGCTTTCCTAAGGGAGACAACGCCGACAGAAAATCAGGCAGGTAGCGATACCGATAGGTGGCACCCCATCATGCGACTTAACCTGCGAAGCGCTTGTAAAGCAGCCAGCACTCTGTAAAAATACTGGCATACTCACAGACAGTCTTGGATATGGGACTTAGTAATTTTGATTTCTTTAAATTTGCAAGCTTTTTTCGTTGCTTCTTCAACGGTGCACTGTCCCGTTTTGTGTACAACGGGAGATCAGCACCAAGGCTTATTATTTTGTGTGACATATACACTTACAGAAGAAATTGAAACATCAAAAAATAAATAATGTAGAGTATTAACATTTCGGGAGTAGATTTGTGTAGGTAACGTATGTAAGTGTTCAACATTGTAGGATCATGGATTAATGTAAGTTGGAGATAAGCTATTGCAAATGTGAAATGCTGGTACATTAATAAGCGGTATAACCGCCTGGATGTTGAAAGCAAGCATTCAAACGTGCATCCATTGTGTTCTACCGGTGCCGGATGGCAGTTTGGGGGACGGAGTTCCATGGCTGTTGCACTCAATCGGTCAGTACAGGGACGGTGAATGCCGTTTGTGGATGACGCTGGAGTTATGGGCCGATGATGACCCGTGTGTGTTAGACTGGGGAACGAGCAGGCCGAGACAATATGTCAAATTCTGTTCAGCATGTTGGGTTACAACAGCGGAGTATGAGCGAGCGTTATTCTGTTGGAAGGCACCCTTTGGGATGCTGTTCATGAATGAAAGCACTCCAGCTCGAATCACAAGACTGACGCACAAATTTGAAGCCAAGGTGCGCGGATAAACACGAGAGCGCTCCTGCTGTCGTACAAAATCGCACTCGGAAGACCATAATTCCAGATGCAGGTCCAGTGTGTCTAGCATGCAGACAGGTTGAGGACAGGCTCCCAACTGGCCTCCTTCTAACCAACACACGGGCATCGTGGGCATCTAGACAGAACCAGCTTTCATCAGAAAACACCACAGACCTCCAGCCTGCCCTCCAATGATCTTTCGCTTGACAACACTGAAGTCGCAAATGGCGGTGGTTTGGGGTTAATGGAAATCACGTTACAGGGCTTCTGTTTCGGAGCTTTTTTTCAAGTAACCAATTTTTAACAGTTCGTGGCAGCACTGCCGTGCCAACAGCTGCTCAGACTGCTGTTGCAGATTCAATACGAAGCGCCAGAGCTACACACGCAGCACGGAACACTATGCTTGTCCCGCTCAGTATTGCCACGTGACCATCCGGAGCTCGGTCTTCTTGCGACCGCACATTCTCGTGATCACCGCAGCCAACAATCCTGTTCAGTGGCTACACACCTGCCACGTCTTTCTGCAGTATCGCAGAAGCAACATCCTGCTTCTCATAGCCCTATTACACGACCTCGTTCAAACTCAGTGAGGTGTTGAAAATGGTGTCTTTGTAGCTTTAAAGTCATTTTTGACTAACATCACCTTACCACATACAGTTCTCAAAGGTAACTAACGCTCATGACCGTTACAACGTGTATTTAAAGCAAACATGTTTTTCGTCCTCACAGTGACACTACTAACGCCACTACGCGACTGGCACAAAATTTGAATGGACATCACCTGGCACATGTAGAAACACGTCTAGCAACTTACGTGTATGTGACACAACTCATTCGTGGTGTGGAAATTTTTATTCCGTCAGTGCATATCTCAACTGGCATCGATATCCATTTCTTTGAATTCTAACAATATCTGCTCTATGCTTATATAGTCATACCGCAAGAAAAGAAGATTGTTCCTTATAAAGGCGTCAACCGTATTTCATCTGCTTTTGTAAACAGATGTACTTTGCGTTTATTTTCGGTGAGTTTGGGTGTTACATTGTTCGGTATTGCTGCAACAGCCTTATGGTCACTAATCCCTGTATCCGTCACGATGCTCCCCCCCCATCTTCTCAGAATTATTTGTTGCTAAGAGGTCAAGTATGTTCTTTAACTATTTACACTGTCGAGTGAGCTCGGAACTAACTGTTCAAAGTAATTTTCTGAGAAAGCATTCAGTACAACTTCGAATGACGTTTCACGCCTACCACCGGCTCTAAACATGTATCTTTTACAACATATAGACTGAAGTTATCACCAACTGTAATTGCATGAATGGTGCACCTACTTGAAAAAAAGATTTCTTTTAACGGTTCAGCAACTGAGACAGAGGTTCGGTAAAACGAACCAGTTTTTAGTTTATTAACCTCTACCTGTACTAACTCAATGGAACTATCTACTTCAATTTCACTACAAGGTAAAGTACTTGTCAGAGCAATAAACACTCCGCCACCAACTGTATTTAACTGAACCTTTCTGAATACGGTTAGGTCTTTTGTAAAAATTTCAGCTGAACTTATTTCCGACTTTACTCACCTATGCGTACCTACAATGATTTGAGCTTCAAATCGGAAATCTCTGTCTTACTATTATATAAACAACCTGAAACATTACACTGTCTCCAGCTCGAGTCCACGAATCTTGAACTAATAATAAATGTTAGCGATGATGCAAAATTCTGCCATGCAGCTTCTCCTTTCATTTCTTTACCCATTCGATGTTCTCCTACTATCTTGCCTTCTCTTTCGTTTCCTATTATCGCATTTCTGCCCCACATCACAAACAAATGGTTCAAATGGCTCTGAGCACTATGGGACTTAACTTCTAAGGTCATCAGTCCCCTAGAACTTAGAACTACTTAAACCTAACTAACCTAAGGACATCACACACATCCATGCCCGAGGCAGGATTAGAACCTGCGACTGTAGCGGTCGCGCGGTTCCAGACTGTAGCGCCTAGAACCGCTCAGCCACTCCGGCCGGCCCCACATCGCAATTAAAGTTTCCACTGCCATAACTATCTGAAAGATTTCATTTATCTTATCGTACATTCTTTCAGTCACTTCATCATCTGCACTGCTAGACGGTATATAAACTTGTGCTGCTGTGGTGTGTGTTGGCTTCGTGTCTATCTTGGTTACGGTAACGCGTTCACTGAGCTGTCTGTAGTACGTTACCAGCATACCTATTTTCTTATTTATAATTAGACATACTTCTGCATTGCCCCCATTGAATTTATATACTGATCAACCAGAACATTATGACCAGTTATCGGAAGTCATTAGACCGTGCTCACGATACCCCTAGAGTCGTAGTTGCTGATATCGTAGTGTTAACACTGACAAATGCATAGGTAGTCGTGTGTGGAGGCCCGTCGTTAGGAGTGCTCGGTGCACTGTGTGTTCACAGATAATTGTACTCTGCCCAGCATTAAAGTCTGATTTTAGTTCCGCCACAGTTAGCCACCTGTCCTATTTTACCAGTCTGCCCACCCTATGACGTCCGACATCTGTAATGAGGGGTGGCTGGCCAACCCCACGACGTCTGGACGTGGTTTTACACCTTGGTTTCGCAACATGTTAAAGACACTCACCACAGCACTCCTCGAACACTCGACAAGCCGTGTAGTTTCCGAAATGCCTCTGGGCCATCACAATCTTTCCTTGATCAAACTCAAATAGATCACGCGCTTTCTCCATTCTACACACGGACAGTACGCTCAGTGACACTACATGCACTGTGCGTTTGTCTGGCTAGTAGTCATTCCTCGCCAGGTGACGCTGCTATCGGCTGGTTGGATTACATCGATAGTGAGTCGATGGTCATAATGGTTTGGTTGATCAGTGTAAATAGGAAAACGCAGAATTAATTAAATTCGGCATACCTTGTATAAGAGGCTATAGATATAGAAGCATGTGGGTGTGAGTTACTATTGGGAAATATAATATTCGTGACTGACACTGTATACACGTCTCCATTAGGTAACTGCGTAACTTTCATGGTAAAATATTGATGAATTATTGTGCCCTCTGTCAGATTGATGGCAGGAATTATTAATTTGTGGCGATTATTATTGTACATGTCTTGAACATCTCTGAAAGGAAAGAGTTATGTAGAGCTGCTTTTATCCATTTATATATTCGTACCACTCATACGTTTCTGTATCTGAGTTGCTCAAGATCGTAGTGCGCTTACAAATGATATATTCATTCAACAAACAGATGTTAAAGAGACACATGCGCATCCGGTGGTATACGGATTGTCAGACCACGACGAACACTTAAGTTACATTACATAACTTAGCTCCATGCACATTTCAGAAACACTCTAAGAAAACAGAGGGATTCATTAATGACAAATCTACTGAAGATTTTAGAGAAACATTAAAAAAGTTGACTGTAGTGAATATTACAATGAGCCTAATACTAATTGTATGTTCAGCTCATTACTTAATACGTTTGAATCCATTTCTGAATTAAGTCTGCGAAAACGATAATAAATTGTAGGAATAACAAGTTATTAAAGAAAAGTTGGCTCACTTCATGTGTCAGATTCTCTTCACAAAGGAAAACGACTAGTAAAAACTGGCTAGAACAAGTTGTAATCCAGAAATACTAGTCTTATTATAAATAGTATAAAACATATTACGAAAAAAATCCGAGAATGTGGGCGGACATCTTCTCAAAATTTGACGGATCAGGTAATAAAATCAAATCAATATGGAAAATTGTTAAAAGAGAGCCAGGGAAAGAAGTCATACAAGACGACATTATTTCTGTTAGAGTGAATGGAAGCACTGTAAAAGATAGTTCATACGTATCAGATAGAAATCAAAACACTGAGATGAAGAAGCAATACTGAACTAAAAATTATTCTCATATCCCTTTCTGAAATAAGGGAAAACATCATGCTTCTAAAAAGTAAAAGGTTATATGGAGTAGATAATGTGTTCAGTACCACACTAAAACGTTGTGGCCCTATAACATGCGATGTTCGTAATCACTTATGCAATCCAGCAATAACTTATATTATTTTCTCAGAAAGATTTAAATATGACCTTGTTAGGTGCCTCTATAAAATGTGAATGACTACCGCTCAGCATCATTCCTCGCAACATGCTTTAAAATTTTTGCAACGTATTGAACTCCAGGATTGTCAAGATCCTGTGTAGTAATGGGATACTTAACCAGTCTGGATTTCAAAAAGATCTTCCTATTGAGTCACCTTTTCATGAGTTTACTGAACGCCTAATAAAGTCTTTAAATAATAAAATATCAGCTATTACGATCTTCTGTGATTTATCGAAAGCATTTCAGTGTATCAGCCATGATATTCTATTAGAGTTGTTATGTTCTTATGGGATGTTTAGTTCAGCAAATGCCTGGTTTAGTTCCTATTTAAAAAACAGAATGCCAGAAGTTACTCTAGGCTGTTCGAGTAACAAAAAGGTGGATGCCACATCATCTGTACGGGGAGAAATTTCAGTGGAAGTTCCACAGGGTTAGATCATTGGCCCACTATTGTTCGTGCATTATGTTAATGATCTGCCATTTTGTAAGATTCAGAAGGCAGGATTAGTCCTGTTTGCAGGTGATACAAGCATTTTTGTGATGACGAGCAAAGAAACATCAACAGGGTATATTAAAACTTCCTGGCAGATTAAAACTGTGTGCCGGACCAAGACTCGAACTTGCCTTTCGCGGGCAAGTGCTCTACCATCTGAGCTACCCGAGCACGACTCACGTCCCGTCCTCACAGCTTTATTTCTGCCAGTACCTCGTCTCCTACCTTCCAAACTTTACAGAATCCCTCCTTCGAACCTTGCAGAACTAGCACTCCTGAAAGAAAGGATATTGCGGAGACATGACATAGCCACAGACTGGCGAATGTTTCCAGAATCAGATTTTCACTCTGCAGCGGAGTGTGCGCTGATATGAAACTTCCTGGGAGATTAAAACTATGTGCCGCACCGAGACTCGAACTCGGGATCTTTGCCTTTCGCGGGAAAGTGCTCTAACATCTGAGCTACCCAATCACGACTCACGCCCCGTCCTCACAGCTTTGCTTCTGCCAGTACCTCGTCTCCTACCTTCCAAACTTTACAGAATCTCTCCTGCGAACCTTGCAGAACTAGCACTCCATAAAAACGACGTTTTTGTGAAACTTACTGAATCATTTTGTAAAAATCGCTCCTTTTCAACTTTGTAAAATCGCAGTTTATCCTGTTTTTTATTATCAAAAATACCCCACCTGTTAACCTAGTATGGCAACAAGTACTTGTAACTTCTTAGATGTGCCTAGTGGAAAAGCCATATAGTAACCTGCTGAAATGTTTAGGTTCGGCTACTTTGGCCGATAAAATAATTGGTAACTTTAAGGATACGGAAGTTAGTAAATTAACGTTTGGCATATTTTCATTCATTGATGTCTTACGAGATAATATTAAGGGGTAACATTTTGCTTTCGCAAAAAGTATTCATAGCACAAAAGAAAGTAATTATAATTGTGTGTGAAGTTCACCTAAGTACACCCTGCGGTTTGATCTTCAAGCTGCTGAAAATATCAACCAGAGCCTCACAGGACATTTATTCACTTATAAATTTGTTGTCAGCAGTGCATCTAGGCGTGAGGGTAACAGAGATATTCACAAGTGCAAACGTAGGAGGAAAAATAGTCTACATTTCCCTTCAGCGACCATAAAATCGGCACAGAACGGAGTGAAATCTGCAGCTACTAAACTACTTTGATAATCTGTCTACGAAAATAAAATGTGCGACAGACAGCATAAGTGCTTTCAAACTTAGATTAAACTCGTTTCTTCTTAAGATATCCTTGTATGCCAAAGAGGAATTCTTGAACAGAAATAATTCTTCTTTAAAAAAGGCTGGAGGTGGTCAATATACAGCCATATAAATATGTAGTTGTATATAATTATTCGCTGTTGTGTTGACCCGTTCCACATTACAACATTTATCCTGAATTTTGTTTATGGAACAAGTAACTAACTAACAACACTTACCACTGCGCAGGAGATGAAACATATCGATATACGCCTGGAAAATGTTGCATGATTATGTCTGTTGTCGCCGTGTTTATCACTATTATCATATGTTTTACCTTGCATGTACGTATATTTTGGCTTACGTCATTTCGTATAGGAAGTCATCATATAAAATGGAAGCTAGCGCATTAAAAATATTTCCAACGCTGAAATGATAAAAACTGCCAGAAGCTTATGGAAGTAATAAGCTGTAATATGAGGAAATGCACGTAATTGCAAATTACGTTGGCACTTATTTATTACACTTATACCATTACATTTATTCAAATACTGACTGAAATTCAGGAAGTACATCATGCTATGTAATTTTGTCTGTTCTTCTGTCATATTGTACCACCCTCTTTTAGAACGCGTTTTATTCCATCGGCACTAGTACATTCGTAACTCTTCCTTTCTTACTTTTATGTAGTATGTAAGGCTCTCCATGCCTCTGAAATATTGTGGGAGCTTTCCTCTAGATATGTTGGTGGTGTGAAGTCATTTTTCTCATTCAGCAAATGTGCTCTTTAAATCTGGTGTTGCAATTAAAAATCGTCTTAACTGTACAAACCTTCTGGCAGCCGTCACAATTAATTTTGTAGCCCCCAGAACGTGACAAGAGGTCCGTTCTCTTGTTTGTGTGGTGCATCCACCTCATTGTGGGATAATGTAAACGTGTAAAACCTAACCTGATCCTCCTCCTGCGATGAACTCGGTGTCGACGAAACGCTACACTTTGAAATCCCTTTCTAAGAGCTTCTCACAGATTTTAACGCAGGGAGACAAAAATGTGTGTCTGCGTAATGTGTTGGCACGCATGGCAGAGAGGAGCCGTGCTTGTCAGAAACAGGTTCAATGACTGAGGAACGTGACACGAGGTGTGGGAAAAGGGAGGCAGACGATATGGAGGTGAAGCCGCCGGCACTGGCCGAAAGCGCTGTCAAGGAGGGAGGGAGGGAGAAGTGATTTTCGCGCGGCCTCTCTCTTTCATTTCCTGCCGCCGTGTCAGCCCCCGCTGTTCTCGACAGACAGCCGGCGGCAGGTTTCCGCGGCTGCGCGCCACTGACAGCCACTCATATCGCAACCTCTACTGGCGTCGCCTTCCTCCCAGGCAGCCGAAACAGACCACAAAAAGTCACAGCACTCACACTTCATGTGTAATGTCGGTACCACAGAATCTTTCTTCGGCTACACATCAATTTGTTTCAGTATAGACATAACAGAGAGTAACGGAGTTGCTGACTGACAGTCATGAATAAAATTTTATAACTGAGAATACGAGGTGCGACAATAAAGTAAAGAGACTGATGTGAAAAAAAAAAGGTTTCATACCGTTTTAGTCAAGTTTAGTGTTGTCTCCTTCAAAATAGTTCCCTTCAGATTGTACACACTTTTTCCAGCGCTTCTGCCATTGATGGTAACATTTCTGGAACTCATCTGCTGTAATATCCTCCATGGCCCTCCTCCCAGATTTTTGGACATCTTATGCTGTTTGAAAATAGTGTCCCTTGACCACCGTTTTGACTCTTGGAAATAGAAACAAATCGCACGGAGCGACATCTGATGAATAAGGTGGCTGTGGTCATACTGGATTTTGTTTTGACGTTAAAAACTGCTGTACTGACAGAGCAGTATGGGATGGCGCATTATCGTGACGCAGAATCCAATTATCAGCAATGTTGGCACGGATACGAAGAACTCTTTTATGAAGTCTTTCTAAAATTTCTCTGTAGTAATATTGGTTAACTGATTGTTCAGGAGGCACCCACTCTTTATGAACAATTCCCTTGGAATCAAAGAAGCACACAAGCATGCATTTCACTTTTGATTTTGACAAGCGAGCTTTTTCTGGCCTGAGCACCATCGCGAACTCTG
Organism: Schistocerca americana; assembly: GCF_021461395.2. Taxonomy (NCBI): domain Eukaryota; kingdom Metazoa; phylum Arthropoda; class Insecta; order Orthoptera; family Acrididae; genus Schistocerca; species Schistocerca americana. The sequence continues at coordinate 209,814,893 of NC_060125.1, read as the reverse complement.
GCATTTTGTCTCTGGATCGTACTGAAAAAAATCAACTTTCATCACCAGTGATAACACGGCTCCAGAATTCTGGATTGATTTCCTCTTGCTCTAACAGATCGGCTGCCACATTTTTCCATGTTTCTCGCTGTTGTGGTGTGAGATTTTTGGGGACCATTTTTGCACAAATCTTTCTCATACCAAGATCTTCAGTTATTATTAGACAAACCGTTTCTCGATTGACGTTGAGTTCTTCTGCAATCATTTTCACTGATAATATTGGATCAGATCGTACGAGTTCACGCAGCCTGGCCAAGTTGACGTCCATCCGTGAGGTTGATGGTCGTCCACTGCGGTCTTCATCTTAAACATTCGTTCTACCTTCACTAACCATTTTATGCCAACGAAAAACTTGAGATCTTGACATAACCTCCTCTCCAAAAGCCTTTTAAAGCTTACCGTAAGTTGTCGTCATGTTTTCACCCAATTTAACGCAAAAAGAAATGGCATACCGTTGCGCAATATTATGCCGTTCAATTTCCGTGACGAAAGGCACAAACATGTGTTAACTTATTACAGCACAACTCACGACTGAGCAGTTGCATCGATGTGCCGCTTGGACTAGAAGCAGCTTATAGACCAAGGTCAAAGATATTGTGCCCATGCAAGCCTGCCACATTTTGCAAAGAAAATAAGTCTCATTACTTTATTGCCGCACCTCGTATATACTAGCAGTGTGAAACAAGATACTGTTTAAAATTCTGTTAGTGTCTTCTCTTTACTGGCGTCCATTCCCCAAGAGTATTTTAGGGATGACAACGTATTCCGTGTGGATTGTTACTAAACGAATTTATTCACCATCACCACTTCGGCTTTTGGTCCATTCTCAAGAGACAGTCCACTACAAAATGTGTCAGAGTAAGATGACAATGTCCCAGTGTCAACCATCTTCACATATGGAATATCGCCTCAGTTGTGCTACTGGATTTGTGGTTTCCTGTCAGAAAGGTCACAGTTCGTAGTAGTAGACGGAAAGTCATCGAGTAAAACTAAAGTAACAAACGGCGTTTCCCAAGGAAATGTTATAGACCCTCTATTGTTCCTGATCTATATCAACGACATAAGAGAGAATCTGAGTAGCCCTCTGAGATTGTTTACAGATGAGACTGTCATTTACCGTCTTATAAGTCATCAGAAGACCAAAACGAATTGCAAAATGATTTAGATAAGGTATGTTTATGGTGCTAAAATTTACCCTGAATAAAGAAAAGTGTGAAGTTATTCGCATGAGTACTAAAAGAAATCCGCTAAATTTAGATTACCCGATAAGTCATACAAACCTGAAGACTGTAAAACCAACTAAATACTTAGGAATTACAAATAACCTAAACTGGAACGATCACATAGGTAATGTTGTGGGCACAGCAAACCAAAGACTGTGATTCATTGGCAGAACACTTAAAAGGAGCAACAGATCTACTAAAGAGACTGCTTCTCATGAAATTTCAATCACCAGTTTTCTCCTCCGACTGCGAGAAGGTTTTTTTGGCACCTACCTACACAGGGAGAAATGATCATCACGATAAAATTAGAGAAATCAGGGCTCGCACAGAACAATTTAAGTACCCGTTTTTCCTGCGCGCCGTTCGGGTGTAGAACGGCTGAGAGGTAGCTTGAAGGTGATTCATTGGACCCTCTGCCAGGCACTTTATTGTGTGTAGCAGAGTAATCCCGTCAAAGAAAATGTCACACACTCAATTCCGAAGACAGTAAGTGCAGGTAAATACGAGAACCATCGAACAATAGTTAACAGCTAATGTATCGAAGTTACTAACAAGAATACTACATGGTGCGTCTGAAAACTTTGGTAGTCTCAGAAAATAAAGAAAACAAGAGTTGCAAACAAAATAACTTCAACGACCTTCAGCGTAATTACCATAGGTACATCATACTACAGAAATCGGCTGTAAAACTGTAGGAAACTGTCAGCAAACATTTCTTGTGCAATGGCTGTAAACACCTTGGTCGCACGTTGTTCGATATCTGCACCAACACAGGAGATGAGATTCAAAGAACAAGCAACAATCAGTGGCATGGTGTTCGTACGTTCCTCCCCACCTCCCTTGGGTAGAAATTCACGATTGAACACGCACTTGCTGTTGAAAAAAGCGATCGACATCGTTTTAATCTTGGACTTTTCCATCCGAACTTTTTTTAGGAGACGAGGAAAACCATTAGCTCGATGCTATTGACTGTCGCTAACTCTCCGGATCGTATTGGCAGCTACACGCCTAGTCTCCTGTGCTGATACAGATATCCACGCGACAAGGTGCTTCGAGCGATTCCACAAGAAACATTTGCTAAAAGCTGCCGACAGCTTTACAACTGATGTCAGAAGTGTATTGTAGCTAATTGTGACTACTTTGAAGACCAGCAAAGGTATTTTCTTTGTAACTTTTATGCCCTCTATTTTCTGGGACCATTAACCGAAATTTTCCGACGCACTATGTACAGAGAACAGTGGAAAAGAAAACTGAGGGTCTCCTAGGTGACGATCATTTTGGATTTAGCAAATGTAAAGGCACCAGAGAGGTAGTTCTGCCTTCGCGCTTCACTGAAAGTAAAGAAGAACTGCAGGCTCTGTTGCATGAAATGAAAAGTCTAAAAAGTGCACACTATGAACTGATTTCAAACCGGAAAAGGACAAAGGTAATAAGGAGCAGCAGAAATCAGAGCAGCTATAATCTTAATAACAACACTCGTAACCACGAGGTAGACAAGAGTTGCGGAGTTCTGTTAGGTAGACAGACAAGAAATTCTGTTATCTTGCTACCAAAATAACATATGACGGACGAAGCAAGGTCGACAGCAGATTAGATCAGGCAAATATTACCTTCCTAGCTATGAGGAATCTACTAGTACCAAACATAGGCATTCATTTGAGAAATAAATTTCTGAGAATGTACGTCTGGAGTACAACGACGCCAGGGACTCACTGTCATCGATTATCCTCCACACAGAGCCGACTTTGGTAGATCCGATATTTGAAAACTTAAAGAACGCCTTGGAGAACTTCACTTTAATAGTAGTGATATGGTGTAAGCAGAGCTGAGATGGTGACTCCGTCAGCTACGTCAAGCATTCTACAGTGACGGTTTCAACAAACTGGTCTGTTGTTGAGGGAAACGTATTCCTCGCCAGGGTGGCTACACTGAGAAACAAATATGTAATCGTAAAGAATACATTTGTAGAACGTTAATATCATTTCTTTCATGTAAAAAGCTTTAAGAGTTTTCACATAACGCTTCGGAGCCATTTCGTAATGTTCCACGAGTTGCACAATTCATTTTCATTTATCGTAGTGTTAACTTAAAAGATTTTAATGTTTCAATCAAAAAATGTTTTGCATCAACTCGGTTCCGAGAGTTCCGGAACATGTACAGAAAATTGGAATAGAGATCAACATAAACATCATTTTCGCCCTTTTTGTTGCTCATGAAAACCACACGTTGAATGTTGTACTACCACACAGCGAGACCTCACAGATAGTGGTCAGGACTGCTGTACACACCGGTACCTCTAATACCCAGTGGCACGTCCTCTTGCATTGATGCATGCCTGTATTCGTCGTGGCATACCATCCACAAGTTCATCAAGGCACTGTTCGTCCAGATTGTCCCACTCCTCAACAGCGATTCGGTGTAGATCCCTCAGGCTGGTTAGTGGGTCACGTCGTCCATAAACAGCCCTTTTCAATCTATCCCAGGCATGTGCGATAGCGTTCATGCCTGGAGAATATGCTGGCCACACTAGTAGAGTGATGTCATCATCTGAAGGAAGTCATTTACAAGATGGGGGTGCGAATTGTCGTCCATGAACACGAATGCCTTGCCAATATGCTGCCAATATGGTTGCGCTATCGGTCGGAGGAAGGTATTCACGTATCATACAACCGTTACGGCGCCTTCCATGACCATCAGCAGTGTACGTCGGCCCCATATAATGCCACCCTAAAACAGCAGGGAAACTCCACCCTACTGCACTCGCTGGACAGTGTGACTAAGGCATTCAGCCTGACTGGGTTGCCTCCGAACACGTCTCCGACGATTGTCTGGTGGAAGGCATATGCGTCACTCATCGGTGAAGAGAATGATGCCAATTCTGAGCGGCCCATTCGGCATGTTGTTGGGACCATCTGTACTGCGCTGCATGGCGTCGTGGTTGTAAAGATGGACCTCACCATGGACGTCTAGAGTGAAGTTGCGTGTCATGCAGCCTATTGCGCACAGTTTGAGTAGTAACACGACGTCCTGTAGCTGCACGAAAAACATTCAACATAGTGGCGTTGCTGTCAGGGTTCCTCCGAGCCATAATCCGCAGGTAGCGGTCATCCACTTCAGTAGTAGCGCTTAGGTGGCCTGAGAGAGGCATGTCATCGACAGGTCCTGTCTCTATGTATCTCCTCCACCTCTGAACAACATCGCTTTGGTTCACGCCGAGACGCAAGGACACTTCCCTTGTTGACAGCCCTTCCTGTGATAAAGTAACAATGCGGACGCGTTCGAACCGCGGTGCTGATCGTCTAAGCATGGTTGAGCTACAGACAATACGAGCCGTGTACCTCCTTTCTGGTGGAATGACTGTAACTGATTGGCTGGTGGACCCCCTCCGTGTAATAGGCGCTGCTCGTGAATGGTTTTTTACGTCTTTAGACGGGTTTAGTGGCATCTCTGCACAGTCAAAGGAACTGCAATATCCACATATCCACAGTCAACGTCTGTCTTCAGGAGTTGTTGGAATCGGGGTGATGCAAAACGTTTTTTTGATGTGTGTATATTAACGTGGTAGCAGCCATTTCTGAGTAGATGTGGTAGCAACTATACCTGAGTATAGTGCTACATGCTGAAACCTGTCTAGCGTTTTAGCAAAACAAAACAAGTCAAGTTTTGACAAAATTTTAAAGGATTGATAATTGATGTATAAAACGTCTCACCTTAAAAGAATTTTTGGACAGATCCCGAATCTACTCTTAGATTTTGCGAGTTCGTGATCCGCTGCTCTACAAAAATTAAAGACATGAAACGTACAGTAAACGTAAAGTAAAAATCATATTGATTACATGGTGGAAATAAATGAAAGTCGGCAAGCTTGTTGCCAGAGTTCTTCCAGCTGTGCACAGAAAGTTGAACGCCATATGGCATGTGGTCAGCTTGACTATAGCGCCAAATGGAGCTGGCCCCGTAACACGAAGCAGTTGAAGGAACGGGAAAAGACTGCATGTGTGTCAGTCAGCGAGCTGTTATTTCACACGGGGAAAAACCACGGGCAAACTGGTAAAAGGACGAAGGATGACGAGTGTAGCCCAGGAGCATTCCAAACCAGAGCCACTTCTGCCCACATAATAATTAAATGAGGGAAGTTTATCGTTTAATGCATTTTCGTTGTTCGTGGTGTAAAGCTTCATCAGGCATGAGGTTGAAATATATGAAACTTCACCTTTGTATGTAAAGAATGACAGTGTTGAAAACACTTGCGTTATTTGATTTGCAAACAGCTTAGCAAAACTAAACGTAATCAGACAGTTCTCTCCTTACTTATTCTGATAATCACTAAACTGACACACAATATGTTTAGCACAACGCTATCTGGGTTTCAATAATCCCTACAAAAGAATGGCCCTAACCAACAATAACCTATACCTTTCATGAATCACTTACCTCACAAAAATCTTCGTTACTCGAGCTACTGCAATACAGCGAGCGCCAATACTGCCAGCTAAATAAAAGATTCTAACTACTGAAGGCACTAACTACTGAAAGGCATAGTTAGCAAATGAAAGATTTTGATAAAGGGCAAACACTCTATTTACGTTAATAGTGTTCAAAAGTCTTTACGTATATCAGTTCATGACATACAGTCTTACAAATTTCCTTTTTCTGACTGACACACATCCAGATCGTCCGCTCATAGTAATCTCTCAAAACTCTGGCATCTCTCTCCCAACATCCACCACTGCTGGCGGCGCACCTCCAACTACGCAACGCTACACGCTGTTCACGTCCAACTGCCCTACGCTACACTAGCGAATATTCCAACAATGAGTCCAACCAGCCACAGACTGCACACAGCGCAGACAGAGATTTTCATACAGAGCACCACGTGGCGTTACCAACATAAAAACGTAAGTAGGCTATTTAGGTTTCTATGCTGGTGACGCCACGTAGCGCTCTGTACGAAAATTTCTGACTGCGCTGTGTGCAGTCTGTGGCTGGTTGGACCCATTGTTGGAATATTCGCTAGTGTAGTGTTGGGCTGTTGGATGTGAACAGCGTGTAGCGTTGGGCAGTTGGAGGTGGGCCGCCAGCAGTGGTGGATGTGGGGAGAGAAATGGCGGAATTTTGAGAGCGGACGCTCTGGACGTGTGTCCGTCAGAAAAAGGAAATTTGTAAGACTTGTAACACCACAGCTCTTATGCTATATGGATTTATTTATTTATTTATTTATTTGCTTTATTTAGTCTTACACCTTTGAACTTCTGTAAGTGTGTTTGATAGAATAGAGAACACAAAATTGTATACTCCTTTCTTTGTTAAAACTTTGATGTCATGATTTGATTGTATGCTGTGTAGCATATCTCTCGTTTAAATGCTCTGACCCATTTGGAGGGAACAATACTTACTGTATATGATTGTAATTTCGTGTGAATAATTTTTTGTAGACATGTTAATATGTGTAAATGTTTTGTTTTATTTAATACATTTGGTTGCTATTATGTAAACTGCTGATCCTCACTTAGGGCTCTTAGTTATTCTGTATGTAAGAGGCAGTGTGGTTCCCCTCGGGAACGGAACTGTGTAGCGCGCGCAAATTGTGGTTGGCCTACGTAGAAAAGGTGGAACTGATAGCCAGTCGGGGACGAGCAGTCGGTCGGGGACGAGCCACCAGTCGGTGATGAGCTACGAGTCCGTGCACTGCCATGTAAAAGATGCATATTGTGCTGATTCCGAGAGAGGCTTTTCCTGCTTCTTTCTAAGGCCTCGGATGGATGGATAAATTGCTGGAACTATTCTGAAATTTGTATCTATCATCGCCACCAAGAAATGACAGAGTCCAGCAATTCAGTCTGCGAATCCACCTACCAACGTGCAGTTGCCACCACGTTGCGCAATCACTGTAACGTAATACTATAATGATGTACAGTGAAGGATCAGCTTAATGGATGTGTTATTGTGCTGAAATATAAGGTAATTTGTGTCTGAATTTATGTACCTACCTTGATTTTCTCCTCATCATAACACCTCTCAGGTTCCTCTCCGTTTAAGCTAAAGTGATATCCGAGTGTCCTTACTAAAAGAAATTAAAGCCTAGAGTTTTGCTAATTAATGCCTCTTGAACATAGTGAAGAGAAAGTTAAAGTTAATATGGCAAGAGGGTGAGTTAAAGTTATTGATGCTTGCTGAAATAATTTTCCTAGTAAAACTGCCTATTTAAAGTGTTGTTGCTAACTTCAATATTAAAAGTTCTTAAGACTGAGGCTTATAAGGCAAACGATCACATTATTGTCTGCAGTAAATTCTTAAAGTTGAGTCAGTTCTTGCAATTCGGTCAGTATTGTGTTTCGCTGTAGTAAAAGTGAGAAAGCTGCAGTTGTTGAACATTATATATTCAAGTTTGCTAAGTGTTTGTGTATCTTGTGTATTATAAGTGCATGTTAATAGTAATGTTATAAAGACCATTCACTTTATGTAAGCCTGAAAGTAATAGGGTGTTTCGGTATCTCTTATAATTTTTGCAAATAGTTTGTGCTGCTCCAGTTGTTAGCTTCAATCTTAAAACATATGTGTGTCAGAGTTCATTGCACTCGCGTGTGGCTAAGTCTAGGTTGTGTTTGTCCATTATAGTTACTTATACCTACTTTCATAAACGAGAACATTAATCTTTCTCTTGCCTAATTAGGCTGGCGACCGTTTCCCTTATTCTGTAAACAATATAGCTAGGCAAAATTTTGTTTGTTACTATTCCAATATGTACGTGATTTTGACTTTCATTTCCGATAAGCCACTTCCGTTAGGAACAACTCGGTCAACAAAACAAAATTCCTCTCAGAGGGTAACACTGCTCTGTTGCTTTATACCATAATTGCTATAACAAAATAATCCTGTTTTGCAAACTGCCTCCAGTTTTGAGGTTAAGGTATAGCAGTAGCAGAGTGGAGTGTTATAGACTCGGTGTCACGAACTGACTTTTGAACACTATTAAGGTAATTACCTTGCTTGTTCTCTATCAAAATCTTTCATTTGATAACTATGCCTATCAGCAGTTGATGCCTTCAGTAGCTAGAATCTTTTATTTAGCTGGCAGTATTGGCGCTCGCTGTATTGCAGTAGTTCGAGTAACGAAGATTTTTGTGAGGTAAGTGATTCCTGAAGAGTGTAAGTTATTGTTTTGTAGGGATAATTGAAAGTCAGATTGCATTGCGCTGAAGATATTCTCTGTCAATTTAGTGATGATCAGAATAAGTAAAGAGAGTACTGAGTACGTTCAGTTTTGCTCAGCTGTTTGAAAATCAAATAACGTAAGAGTTTTTCCAGCACAGTCATTCATAATTTTCAAAGGGGAAGTTTCATATATTATTCCCTTCCTATTAACTGTATTCGCAACACATTTGAAGACAGTATGCACATGTACCACTGGATGTACCTCCAAAATTATGTCATCGTACGACACAAAGTTCGGCAGGCAGGACATCACAAACACAGATGTGCGTCAAAAACTAGCTTTTGGCTGGCGTTCGATTCTTTCAAGAACTCGGGCTGGGGAAGCTGCTGGCGGACCGAATGAACAAAATTTTAGAACTGACTTTACATAATTTGTCAGAAAGCATACCTCACCATCATACACCCTTCAATAGCCTGTGTTTTTCAGCAGATGGGATTTTATGTTAAAAAGCGGACTGAAGACCACGGGTAAGGCCTTTAGGCTATTATCAGATGACCGATTCGAGTGATCTGGAGGCCCTTGTCTCCTAGGCGAGAAAGAAATTAGGCTGGTTAAAACCTTAAGAGCCCCGCAAACGAGCGATGGATCGAAGCGATCCGTCTCATGGCTACCGAACGCATCGTAGATCGCACGTGTGTGAGCATTTCATAGTGATTGGTCGCTGATTGCATGGGCACCGCAGACAATCTGATGGGTCGCGTGCGAGTCGTGTTTGCAATACGCCTCCCTGACTGGACAGCAGTGGTGTGCAGCAGTACGGCTCCGACTCGTTTCTCTAGTTACTAATCCTAGTTGTGCAGTTTCGTTTCGTTCTAATTTGCCCACATTCAGTAAGAACTTTATTTTAGAATTTATAGCTAATCGGGGACAACGAATTGCTCTGAGAAAAGAAGTTGAAGGCGGAGTTGCCATCGATATTAAGAATTAGTACAAAATATATCCTCTGAGTTTGCAGAGATTAGCATTTTGAAGGTTGTCCTAAGTAAGTTCATAGTAATAATTATAGGAATGGTCACGATACAGAAAGTTCCATCTGATTATTTTGAGTTGTTTGTGAAATAATTACGCGCATTATCAAAGTTTTTAACTTCTAAACAGAATGACATACGTACTATGATGTTAAAAGCACGTTTTAATTTAAATGTTCTGGACATATCTATTACGCAGATATAATGAAGTCCCTTGTCATTTCATATAAACTAACTCTCCCTCATTCAGTTTATAACAAGAGTTACTGTACTTAGCCGGCCGCGGTGGTCTAGCGGTTCTAGGCGCTCAGTCCGGAACCGAGCGACTGCTACGGTCGCAGGTTCGAATCCTGCTTCGGGTATGGATGTGTGTGATGTCGTTAGGCTAGTTAGGTTTAAGTAGTTCTAAGTTCTAAGGGACTGATGACCACAGTTGTTAAGTCCCATAGTGCTCAGAGCCATTTGAACCATTTTTACTGTACTTGTTACGATCAGATGAAACTATAATGGTCCAGCCATAACTGTGGATTCGTTGATTACTCTGCGAGATGACTCATCTTAACTTCAACAGATGGAATATTAGTTCACTTTGTTGCATGAATGATAAGAATGTTTACTTAACTTGATACTATCCTTCGCCACAGGAGAGCTTGATCATTTACAATTGTCGTTGACTATTAAAGCATCACTTGATGCGCTAATTAACGAACTGTTCTTTTGAAGTATGATGTTCAATATTTACAAGAGCACACTTCTGTCTGAGTCTTGAACAAATTTTTAGTCCTACTCCATGACTATGACTCCTACAGCTGAGGAGACCACTTCCTTGTTCGGCTCTTTATTGACTCCCGTGTGAGGTCGCTGCTGGGCTGAGAGAGAGGGGTTGTCTCCTTCAGCCTCTCCATTCGTCGTTGCGGATTGCAGCGAGACACCACTAATGTCTGAGGTATAGATTTGCGTTGCCGACGTTGGTATGGCACCTTAATCTCTGGCCGATACCACAGTAATCAGTAGTGCAGCAAATGAAAACAGCTCTATAGACACACAGAGACTTCAAACATATTGCTTAAATGCTTGGATTTGCACTGTAAGACAAATGATTGAAAGAGGAAGTGAGAAATAATGGAAAAATATGTGATTGTATAAGCACATGGGAAAGATGTACAAATCCACTTGGTGTCAATGGCAAGTTCAATATATTATACATTGAAGAGCCAAAGAAACTGGTACACCTGCCTAATATCGTGTAGGGTCCCCGCGAGTACGGTGAAGTACCGCAGCACGACGTGGCACGGACTCTACTAATGTCTGAAGTAGTGCTGGAGGGAACTGACACCATGAATCCTCCGGGACTGTCCATAAATCCGTAAGAGTACGAGGGAGTGGAGATCTCTTCTGAAGAGCACATTGCAAGGCATACCAGATATGTACAATAATGTTCATGTCTGGGGAGTGTGGTGGCCAGCGGAATCCATTAAACTCAGAAAAGTGTTTCTGGAACCACTCTGCTGCAGTTCTCGGTGTGTCGGGTATCGCATTGTCCTGCTGGAATTACCCAAGTCCGTCTGAATGCGCAATGATCGTAAGTGGATGCAGGTGATCAGAGAAGATGCTTACGTAAGCTGTCAGAGTCGTATATAGACGTATCAGGGGTCCCATGTCACTCCAACTGCACACGCCCCACACCATTACAGAGACTCCGGCAGCTTGAACAGTCCCCTGCTGACAAGCAGGATCCATCGATTCATAAGGTTGTCTCCATACCCGTACACCGTCCTTCCGCTCGATACAATTTGAAACGAGAGAACATGTTTCCAGTCATCAACAGTCCAATGTCGGTGTTGACGGTCCCAGGCGAGGCGTAAAGCTTTGTGTCGTGCAGTTATCAAGAGTAAACGAATGGGCCTTCGACTCCGAAAGCCCATATCGATGATATTTCGTTGAATGGTTCGCTATCTGACACTTGTTCTGTCACGTTGAACGACTCTCTTCAGCCGTCGTTGGTCCCGTTCCTCCAGAATCTTTTTTCGGCCGCAGCGATGTTGGAGATTTGATGTTTCACCGGCTTCCTGATACTCACGGTACACTTATGAAATCGTCGTTCGGAAAAATGCCCACTTCATCGCTATCTCGGAGATGCTGTGTCTCATCGCTCGTGCAACACGTTCAAACTCACTTAAATCTTGGTATCCTGTCATTGTAGCAGCAGTAATTGATCTAACAATTGCGCCAGACAGTTGGTGTCCTACATAGGCGTTGTCGACCGCAGCGCCGTATCCTGCCTGTTTACAATGTCTTTATTTGATTACGCATGCTTATACCAGTTTCTTTGACGCTTCAGCGTATATAGTACAGTACAGTTCCTAAGAAGAGAGTTTCCAAACAAATTTAATAAATTATCATTTTCGCATATTTTGAATTTATGTTTCGCAAGCATTCTTGGGGATATTGAAATAAATTGCAACTTCTGCTAAACACAGCAGTTCTTTTTCCATATCATAACTTCCCTATCCAGTGGCGTTCGTAATACTGATTGATATAACGTAGTAAAACTGTCGTGTATGGAGTGTTGGAGCGATCCACCGGTTGCAGGCTTCGATCCTCGCTCATGTGTAGAGTTCTTTTAGGGAAAGGATGGTGACTACTGAATTAGATCTAACTACGTGACAAAGGACGGCAGCGGTTAAATTTCGTTACAATATATTAGTTCGCAGCAACGAGGTAATATTTACATTATGACGTTACCCCACAACACTTTTCTCACAACTTGCGGTATCCTAGCTTTCACATTACCATCGTGAAAATAGTTGTGCGCCAGACACTGAAAAGTTATCAGCCAGAGCACTAATCGTTAATAGTTAACCTTAATGTATTTTGTGACCCACCCTTTGCACGATATCATCGGCCTGGATACCAGGCCAGGCACTCCACCTTTAGTCAAGCACATTCGTACGGCCTCTTTTAAAGTCTCGACACCATTGTCTAATCCTTCCTTCATTCTTAACTAAGGGCCATACTTTTTGATGAATTCGGGAAGCTGTAGATCTCGTTTGCATTCAAAAATCAAAATATAGCAGCCGCTTCGCAACTGGTAAGGGTAACGATTTTCGAAGCGACTTTTTGCCTTCACTCACATTGAAGGGATTGCTGAATCAAAATCGTTAGATCTGTGGCTATGTAAGCAATTAACAGAAGGTTCTACATTCGTGCAATATTTTTATGACCTTCCATCATTTACGTGCAGGAGTAAGCAAATGTTCCCGTAATTTTTCAATACAGCTCATATGCGTAGCGTGACGTTTGTGAGAAAATTCATAAAATTTTAAAGCATCTGGAACAGATTATTCATACAGTCTTCTACTCGGTATTACATTACTGGTGGTAACATTTCCTGTGATTGTTGAGGCCAAGACCCGAAATCGTCCAAAGTGGGAACTAGCATCGAGATTCGGCCGATTGTTTGCAAAGTAGCGTAGGTAGATCGGCCAGAATTGGGAGATAAATAAAGAGTGGATGAATATGTATAATTTCATGCTGTTTGCAATCTATTTATTTTATCAATCTCACTTATAAAAAATATAAACTTTATACAACCTATTCACTTAATAAATCTTTTTTTAATACAACCGATATTCATTTATTACAACAAGTTAAGCTTTTATGGCATTTGCAATTATGCAATATATTCTTATTTCTGCAATTGTAGCCATTGGTGGCGCATTTAGTAGAGCAACTGCATCGATTGTATCCTCGACCACTGGTCAGCGGCCTTAAAGACGATGTAGTTTGTAATTATTTTTCTTCTTTGGCCACAGATTCCAGCGATTCCAGTTTCTCGGGCAGAATAGATAACTAGTTTCTGGAATATAGTTGCTTGCGAACAGCATGTTCTGTTACCACCTAGGACGTTCATGGCAACAGCAGGAACGGTTCTGTGATCTCCGCGACCTCTTTCAACATCTGGTATACGGATGTGAACATTTGGAATTCTGAATTTGAATTTTTAAGTACCTTTGCACCTTGTGCTTGCAAATTGCCAAGGGCACCAGCCCTCTTCTTCATGATATCTTGTTTATTATAAAATAGTACGCAAACTACTTTCGCTCCACATCCTTCCTCTGGTGATCAATGGTATTTTGTTTTCTTTACTGCTGGCTCAATATACAGGTTGAATAACATCGGGGATAGACTACAAGCCTGTCTCACTTCCTTCCCAATCACTGCTTCCCTTTCATGCCCCTCGACTCTTATAACTGCCATCTGGTTTATGTAAAAATTGAAAATAGCCTTTCGCTCCCTGTATTTTACCCCTGCCACCTTCAGAATTTGAAAGGAAGTATTCCAGTCAACATTGTCAAAAGCTTTCTTTAAATCCACAAATGCTAGAAACGTAGGTTTGCCTTTCCTTAATCTTTCTTCTAAGATAAGTCGTAAGGTCAGTGTTGCCTCACGTGTTCCAACATTTCTACGGAATCCAAACTGATCTTCCCCGAGGTCGGCTTCTACCAGGTTTTCCATTCGTCTGTAAAGAATTCGCGTTAGTATTTTGCAGCTGTGACTTATTAAACGAATAGTTCGGTAATTTTCACATCTGTTAACTCCCGTTTTCTTTGCGATTGAAATTATTATATTCTTCGTGAAGTCTGAGGGTATTTCGCCTGTCTCATATATCTAGCTCACCAGATGGTAGAGTTTTGTCAGGACTGGCTCTCCCAAGGTCGTCAGTTGTTCTAATGGAATGTTGTCTACTCCCGGGGCCTTGTTTCGGCTTAGGTCTATCAGTGCTCTGTCCAAGTCTTCAAACAGTATCATAGCTCCCATTTCTTCTCCATCTACATCCTCTTCCATTTCCATAATATTGTCCTCAAGTACATCGCCCTTGTATAGACCCTCTATATACTCCTTCAACCTTTCTGCTTTCCCTTCTTTGCTTAGAACTGGGTTTCCATCTGAGCTCTTGATATTCATACAAGAAGCTCTCTTTTCTCCAAAGGTCTCTTTAATTTTCCTGTAGGCAGTATCTATCTTACCCCTTGTGAGATAGGCCTCTACATCCTTACATTTGTCCTCTAGCCATCCCTGCTTAGCCATTTTGCACTTCCTGTCGATCTCATGTTTGAGACGTTTGTATTCCTTTTTGCCTGCTTCATTCACTTCATTTTTATATTTTCTCCTGTCATTAATTAAATTCAATATTTCTTCCGTTACCTAAAGATTTCTACTAGCCCTCGTCTTTTTACCTACTTGATCCTCTGCTGCCTTCACTACTTCATCCCTCAGAGCTACCCGTTCATCTTCTAGTGTATTTCTTTCCCCTATTCTTCAAACAGTATCATAGCTCCCATTTCTTCTCCATCTACATCCTCTTCCATTTCCATAATATTGTCCTCAAGTACATCGCCCTTGTATAGACCCTCTATATACTCCTTCAACCTTTCTGCTTTCCCTTCTTTGCTTAGAACTGGGTTTCCATCTGAGCTCTTGATATTCATACAAGAAGCTCTCTTTTCTCCAAAGGTCTCTTTAATTTTCCTGTAGGCAGTATCTATCTTACCCCTAGTGAGATAGGCCTCTACATCCTTACATTTGTCCTCTAGCCATCCCTGCTTAGCCATTTTGCACTTCCTGTCGATCTCATGTTTGAGACGTTTGTATTCCTTTTTGCCTGCTTCATTCACCTATGCTCTCCCTGAAACTCTGAACAACCTCTGGTTTAGTCGGTTTATCCAGGTCCCATCTCCTTTTATTCCCACCTTTCTGCAGTTTCTTCAGTTTTAATCTACAGTTCATAACCAATAGATTGTTGTCAGAGTCCACATCTGCCCCTGGAAATGTCTTACAATTTAAAACCTGGTTACTAAATTACTGTCTTACCATTATATAATCTATCTGAAACCTGTCAGTATCTCCAGGATTCTTCCATGTATACTACCTTCTTTTCTGTTAGCTATGATTAAGTTATGCTCTGTGGAAAATTCTACCAGACGGCTTCCTCTTTCATTTCTTACCCCCAATCCATATTCACCCACTATGTTTCCTTCTCTCCCTTTTCCTACTCTTGAATTCCAGTGTCCCATGACTATTAAATTTTCGTTTTCCTTCACTACCTGAATAATTTCCTTTATCTCATCATACATTTCATCAATTTCTTCATCTGCAGAGCCAGGTGGCATATAAACTTGTACTACTGTGGTAGTCATGGGCTTCGTATCTATCTTGGCCACAATAATGCGTTCACTATGTTGTTTGTAGTAGCTTACCTGCACTCCTATTTTTTTATTCATTATTAAACCTACTCCTGCATTACCCGTATTTGATTTTGTATTTATAAACCTGTATTCACCTGACCAAAAGTCTTGTTCCTCCTGCCAGCGAACTTCACTAAATCCCACTATATCTAACTTTAATCTATCCATTTCCCTTTTTAACTTTTCTACCCCACCTGCCCGATTAAGGGATCTGACATTCCACGGTCCGACTTGTAGAACGCCAGTTTTCTTTCTCCTGATAACGACGTCCTCTCGAGTAGTCCCCGCCCAGAGATTCGAATGGGGGACTATTTTACCTACGGAATATTTTGCCCAAGAGGACGCCATTATCATTTATCCATACAGTAAAGCGGCATGCCCTCGGGAAAAATTACGGCTGTAGTTTCCCCTTGATTTCACCCGTTCATAGTACCAGCACAGCAAGGCCGTTTTCGTTAGTGTTACAAGGCCAGATCAGTCAATCATTTAGACTGTTGCCCCTGCAACTACTGAAAAGGCTGCTGCCCTCTTCAGGAACCACATGTTTGTCTGGCCTCTCAACAGATACCCCTCCGTTGTGGTTGCACCTACGGTACGGCCATCTGTATCGCTGAGGCACGCAAGCCTCCTCAGCAACGGCAAGGTCCATGGTTCATGGGATGTAAATTTTGTTTTTTACTTAATGCGACACATGGACACTAACGAGAAAAAGCCGTCCATACTGGTGCATTAAGTAAAAAACTAAATTTACGTCCATACCGAGAAATAAACAATAGTCATGGCGATACATTGAAGCGTGTTCCATCTTCTTGTCACAGAGCCAGCACCCAGCATTATGCTGGAAATAATGATGTAGCCTCCAGAAAGCATCTGAAGATGAACCTGAAAAGGTTCGTATACTGGTTCATAAAATAAAATGTCATTATTCAAAAACGCGACTGGTTGCAGTTTTATGTAACATATTTCCATGTCATTATCATATTCTGTACATCCTGATTAGCCCTTTCCATGGAATCTTGGCTTCGGCTATGGGTTTTTCACATATCATATCAGATCAGGCCGCATTTTATTTCGCTCATTGTAACTAAGAGTGAAAAGCCTCTACCATTATCTGACTGCAGCATACTTGGAGCACCTATGGTGGTAAAGATGTCAAGCGAATGTTGAGCAACTTATGTTACTCTTTTGATTTTCAGGGGTCGCAGCAGTATGAACTTGGTTATGCGATCTTGGTAATTGAGTATGAACTCGAACTCCCCGTCAGAGATACTTTGCTTGTCTATCAGATCTACCTGGCATCTTGAATTAAATTCTTTACATATTAGAGGTTTGGAAACTAAACCTTACTTTAGATTAGACAGTTTGTTCTAAAACGTTTTGCATAAGTGAAGATACAAAGAAATGATCTATTTGGTGACATTTTTGCACATAAACTGCAGTTCTTTTTCCTTTGCGTGCGACCTCCATGTCCTATTTTCAAGCAAGTGCCGTGCAGTATTTCGTGGACTTCTTCTGTATGGACATAGTACAAAATAGCGCTCGTGACCTCTGTTACTGGTGCAATGAGTATTCCTTTTCCATCAATTTCAATAACGTCATATCTTCTTAGTCGACGATAGTCAACACACTATTTTTTCCGCTTTGCTTAGCTATCTTTCTCTTGTGACTATTCCGCTGTTATTTTCTTTTTCTTGCCCATGTCATCCTCAGCCTACAGGCGTCATTGGATGCGAATGTAGAGGGGCAGGAGGCCAACACACCGCTCTCACGGCCATGTTGTCAGTTTACGAGACCGGAGCCGCTACTTCTCTGTCAAGTAGCTCCTCAATTTTCCTCATAAGGGCTGAGTGGATCCCGCTTGCCGACAGCGCTCAGCAGACCGGATGGTCACCCATACAAGTGGTAGTCTAACCCGACACCGCTTAACTTATGTGATCTGACGGGAACTGATGTTACCACTGCGGCAAAACCGTAATTCTCATTTAAAGAGGGAGGTCAATTAAAATCTCACGTTAACTTTTTAATTCAGAGAACCCCCATTATTATAAAAGATAATATTTTGTTTTATAAACTTAATCCCGAAAATAGACGGTATTAAAGGAAGCACCAATCTTTATGTAGACTGTGATTTGAACTGAAGGTATCATACGTGCGTATGCCCAGGTTTACCCCATCTGAAAGGTGTGCTGCACAAGTGCCAGATTTGATGTGGGAAGTTCCCTCCAATAGCGGCTGAATTCACGCATGTCAGCTGAGAAAGAGTCGTGATAATCTGCAAGTCACACACGTGTGTTATTGTGTTTAAAATTAACTTGTACCAAAACTTACTTAATATGCATGTTAATCGGCCTGCTGACAGGTCAAAACAAACGTCCCAAACAGAGGGTAATCTTTCGTGAAAGGAAGCTACGCTCAAGTTCTCTGACAAGAATTCTCTTATTGATGATATAAATTTAGAAGGTACTAACGATAAGGTTCGGAAGATGGTACAAACAGTGTTGCCTTCATATGAATAATAAGGTTGTTACATTAGCCTATAACCGTAAAAGGTCAATTTTTTAGAGTCTGTTAAAACAGTTAGGCCTATTTTCAGGAACCTTTTTGTCGGTCTGTGCGACGGTTATAAACATAAATACTAGAGGGCTTACTGAGAATTGGCGTCTTTAAAGCGAGTTGTTTTCATGTCTTAAAAAAGTGTTAAATACAGTTTCTCTAAAAAAGTATGTTTTAATTGATGTGTTTTTAATGAATGTTTGAAACAAACAAAAACTTTTCAGTTTACGTGTATGTTCTAATGTTTGTTAGTAGAGTGTTCTATACAGACTACAGCAGAGAAAACACACAAATGCCGATGGAGTGCGAGAGGAATAAGGGAAGGTGGTATTACCGCCTAATTTTTACTTACTTGTTTGAAGCAAATTATTTTCAAAACACAGCGACCGTAGAGGCACATTTGGCAGCTGTCTAAGAAATCTGTATAATTAAACTCGTTATAACGAACCTTAAAATAATTTAGGTGTCATTTTTTGTCCGCTTTCTCAGAAACAACGTAATACCTGAAAGACTTCAACTATGCTTAGTAAATATATATTCTATTTAAAATGGCCAGGGCGGATCTACAGAGGAGGGAGGGGGGGGGGGGGGGTACATCATATTTCACGGAACTGCACAAATGGGTGAAGTGGGAGCAAATAAAAAAAACAGACGAACCAAAAAGCAGCTCACGTAATTAACCGAAGTTCCCTTACCACATCTGAAAGGTGTAAGCAGCAGATACCACGTGCACGCCGCAGGTAACACTCAAAGTGAGAGTAGTGTTACCTACCGCTCATTGTTGTCTCACCACAGTACGCAGTGCGATTTAGCCAGGGATTTCCCACCAGTTCACGAAGTGGCTGGCCAAAGTCGGATATACGTCGATTCTTTTAACCAATCGGCCTTTCGCCAATGCTTTCGGCAAAAGTATGAAATGGCCCGCCAGTTCACGATCAGTCAATCTTCGGGTCTTATTCGTAACATTTATACGCTATCTGTATCTTAACAATACAGTGTCCTCCAGACATGCATACATGCACGTCTGAATGACATTGTAATATGAAGACACAGAGTCTGTAGAAACACGTGCACTGCAAAACTGTTGGCACACGGGACAAGGTAACTAACGTTGATGTGCATGTAGCTGGGATATCCAGTGTCACGAGACACAATGCCTTCGGCACGCAACACGAGCTGGTTAATTTGATTTTGCACTCTCAGCGTTCTCTGGCGGCAGTTGAAGGTTTTATTTGGCTTACAATCCACATAGTTTGTTCACGAAAATGGAACTGCATAATTTCCCATGTTATCTCTATTAAAACGCACTTTTCTTCCCTTTATCATTTGCTAGTCATGTTATTATTTCTGTACTATACATAAATAAAAACTGCAATATCCGTGACGTGTAATAAGACAAAAAAAGAAAGATACATGTCCACTCAGTAAGCACATCAGCTTATAAAAGTTCACGAAATCGAACGAGCTCATCTCTGCTCTATCCAATCCAAAGCCCTCAACCGCCTCCAACTCCTCAAACTCCTCTCTGACTGGACATGGGGACTGAACCCCTCTACCATCCTCCACACCTATAAATCCCTAATCTGTCCCACCCTCTGTTATGCCAGTCCCACCTGGATATCCACCCCCCCCCCCCCCTTCCAGACCCTCAAGTGCCATGAACTCCACCTCGCCTTCCATATACGCCACCCATCCCTCACGTGGATCCTCTAGGACCTGATTCCTTTCCACAATGTGCTCCTATTCCTCATACATATCCGAGCCCTCTACACATCCTGCCACTTTGATCCCCCTTATCCCTTGGTTGCTCCTCTCCAATCCCTGCCCTTTGCTACGCCTTCACCGTTGTGTCCCCCCTACCCTCCACCTCTATGCCCTTCATCTCCTTTCCCATGGTGGCTTCCATCGACTCCCCCTACCAAATGATGCCCTCTCTCCCTCCATTTATCCCTCCTATCAACTCTGATCCTCATCTGCCCCTCCCTTCCTCTATCCTTCTTCCAGGCTCCCTCTCTTCCCCCTCCCATCCTGTTTTTCCCCACTTACCCTCTCTCTGCCTCCCTTCTCTCCCCTGAGTCATTTTACTCTCCTCTCCACTGCATTTCCCACTCCTTCTCGCAATCGCCCAGCCCCCCTTTTTTTTCTATGTCCCCTCCCTCCATCGGCTCCCTCCTTTTTTCCTTTCCTCTCTTCGGCCCCCCTCCCCCTTTTTTCCCTATCTGCCGCCATGTCACCTCTACAGTGCCGATTTAAGTGAGTGTTTAGTGTTGTGTGTCCCCTGTCAGTGTTGTAAACAGCCACCATACTGTCGCTAGTTGCGCTTTTATGTCATGCAAACAGAAACCAGAGTGTCGCTGTGTTTTTTTTTTAAATTGTGCATATCTCCTTCCTGTGTTTCTTCATCCACATCGTCAATGCCATGTTTTTGTATTTTACGCTCCCCCACTTTCCACCGTTTTACTGTTTTTAACGAAGTCGCCGTTTTATCGCCGGTTTATATATTTTTGTTCTCTCACCATTGTTTGTTTAACTTTTCTCTCGGTTGTAGAGCAGCGTATTAAGCTGCTGTCAGCCCGCCCCTCCCCAGGTGGGGGGAATCGAAAACCGATAAAGGAAAAAAACGAGCTTACTCAAGATAGAGGACATATTTATATTTACGAGACATCAAGTATTAGAGGAATTATTTTTGTTAATTTCGTAAGAAAGTTCTACAACACGGATGTGAAAAAAACAATTCATGTGAAAAAAACAATTCAAGGCCGCATGACTCGAACCGTCTACTGAACTGACCTCTGTACCGTAACGTGGTGCCTCTACCCACTTTTAATACAGATAAACGGTAGAATTATTTCTGATTTCATAAAAACCGTAATAAAAATCGATAAGTTTACAGCAAAGTAACATAAATAAGATGACAGCTATTTACAGCCATTAATTACAGTAGCACATGGAAATAAGTATGCTACGCTGCAGCTGGGTAATAACTGACTTTGTGTTTAATATTATAGTTATTTATAGGTTTTAATTGCCGAAATGTTATTAATTTACGTTTAACTATAATAAATCCTAGCGAGAACGAAATGTTTTTCATGAATCGGCAATGTGACGTTGCCTGAAACGGCTTACTCTCATAATACGTGAGTTACAACGAGACAATAAATAAATATTAAAATTCTTTGACCACGAATGTGACTTTCCCCACCCCACCTTTTTTTTTTTTTTTTTTTTTTTACATGAAAGCTAAACAATTGATTCGTCCTCGAGACGTTCGGTGTGCTGGTGCTTAAGAAACGGCATATATTCGTGGGGTATTAAGGAGTAACATAAAACTCACCGAATATGGACTTCTACTGAACATCACAAATACAATATGGCGCCTTGCTTTCCGCAGGCCTCAAGCTTTATGGTTCTTGCTTCCTTTTAGTTCTACTTTACATAACACGACGCCGAAATATCGCAGAACTTATTTTGAGTTTCACGTGACGAAATGGCTCCTCGAAGTGAAATAGAAAGAAGTGACGTCTCAAAACTCGTAGCGTGCCACGTCAATGTTGGATTACTCGGCCCGTGTGTCGACGGCTCAAGGATTGTGGACTCTGAGACATGTGTAAATTTGAGTAGGTTCTGGAGGCATGCTTGGATACCGAAGCAGTTAAGAGGTTCGCTCGCATTAAGCGGTAAATCCGGGGTCAACTCCAGCAAAAATTATCATTTCTCGCAAACAGATACGCAAAATGTGAATTAATTTCGGTAACACTTTATTTGTAAAGTTCCCACGTCGGCGGTAGTCATGCATGACACACTGTACTAGACAGATCATTACGTTTGGGAGGTCCCTAGTGAGTGGCGTGAAGCATGCGATTCCACTAGGACGTGTAATACAAGCTTATCGCTCCCTGCGACGCGATCCCGCAGGCGCCCCGTTGTCTCTTTGATGGGCGCTGGTGGCACGCACCCGACCTCATGATGCGCTTACAGCTGCTCCCTCGCCGCGCCGCTGTCATCTGACCCTGATCCCACATTAGGAGATATTGCGCTTAGAATAAGCTGCGTTACACGCTTAGCCGGACGGAACATTGCCGACGGTGCTCCTCTTCCCGCAGACTCTTTTCAGAGATAATGCCAGGCATGTGAAACCTGCCGATGCACTCTCTTTTGTCAGTAAGAAGCTTATGGACGGAAAGCGTTCCTCCATTTTCCAGCTGACCTATTCACGATGAACCGCGTTAAAGTTCTACTTGTCGTGACACCTTTTATCGACGATAAGCAACTGTGCCGGACGCAGTATCTTTCTGAGAATATCTGGAACTGCCAGGGCATTCCATAAGTAATGCAACAAACTTTTTTCTCGGCCAGTTTCCACTGGAAAACTGTGGAATTTCTTGTGGGACATCGTGAAATATTTATGCTTCAGCCCCTACAGCTACCGCGCGAGGTGGCGCTGTGATTAGCACACTGCACTCGCATTCGGGAGGACGACGGTTCAAACCCGGGTCCGGCCATCCTGATTTAGGTTTTCGATGGTATCCCTAAATCGCTTCAGGCAAGTACCGGGATCGTCCCTTTGAAGGGGCACGGCTGACTTCCTTCCCCATTCTTACCTGTTCCGATGGGACCGATGACCAGCATGGTCTCTCCCCGAAATCAACGAAACGACCAATCCCTATAGTTTCATAATGTTCCGATAAGTGGCAGACTTATTCATAGCCTTCAAAATTGTATCTGTAACGGAGGTGCTTTCCAAGTAGAGAACTGTCATTGAGTTTCTTTTGGCGGAAAACTAGAACATCGGAGGTATTCGCAGGCCCTTGCCGAATGTCTACGGTTACCTGGCAGTGAATTAAAAGCATGGTGAGCCACTGGGCGAGGCATCTGATATCCTCCCAACAAGGTCACGCACACCATTCCGATATCCTGGGGCCGGCCAGGGTGGCCGAGCGGTTCTAGGTGCTACAGTCTGGAACCGCGCGACCGCTACGGTCGCAGCTTCGAATCCTGCCTCGGGCATGAATGTGTGTGGTGTCCTTAGGTTAGTTAGGTTTAAGTAGTTCTAAGTTCTAGGGAACTGATGGCCTCTGAAGTTAAGTCCTATAGTGCTCAGAGACATTTGAACCATTTTTTTGATAGCCTGGGTACTGGTTGGCTACACACGGCTGTGACCCCTGCAATGTTGGAACGACCGGACACTCTCATTCGAGGTGAGCCAAGGATTTTAAACAACGCGTTACTCAAATGGACGATTCTATTGGTAGTGCTGACATACTCGTCCACCAGCAGGCGTACTCACAGACGTGTGCTCGCTGGGCTTCTCTCCTTCTGACTTTCATCTGATTGTACAATGAAGGATGCAGTAAGCGGCAAGCACTACGTGAATGACAGGGCAGGTTAATTTGTGCCGCAAGACGTTGCCTCAGAAGTCGACCATTAGAGTGGTACCTTGCGGGCATACATGGCCTCCCACTTAACCGAGATTATGTTGAAAAATGTGGTTTGTAGCCAAAAGAGTGGAGAATAATATGGTGTATTGAAATCTTGAATAAAACGAAAGTTCATTTCAGAATAAAATGTGTGTTGCATTACTCATGAACGGACTTCGTAGAATGAGCAGTTGGACATAATCCCACAGAGGACCGAATACTCTCCCACTTTAGAAAACTCACCACAGTGCGCAAACAGATGGCATATCGCAATATACAATTACCAGTTCACTTACAGACTCAGCGTTATCTTTTAAATCAAGCAACGTCAATAGCCTCTGACAGAAAAGGTACGGTTCAATAAAAACTAAACTAAAAATAGTAACAAAATAATGGCAGAAAATCTAAATAACTGGAAAAAATGCCAGAAACTTCATTAGATACAAAGGATACACATACAAGAGTGAGAGTGCCCCTCCAAACTGATACAAGAAAGAAACAATCACATTTAAATAAAACATACACGCAAATCTTTTTCACAAACAACAGCGGAAAGAAAATTCTGACTATCAGAAACAGCAATGTTTTCTCGTACCTTCATTAATAACCGAGGTATAGCCACTGCTTTATTCTTTTTTATTTTCAACTCGAACTATGTTAATTGTGTCCGACGGAACATCAGACCTTGATGCAACAAAGTAAGATCAAATTCAAATGGCTCTGACACTATAGGACTTAACTTCTGAGGTAATCAGTCCCGTAGATCTTAGAACTACTTAAACCTTACTAACCTAAGGACATCACACACATCCATGCCCGAGGCAGGATTCGAACCTGAGACCGTAGCGGTCGTTCGGTTCAGACTGTAGCGCCTAGAACCGCTCGACCACTCCGGCCGGCCAAAGTAAGTCATATAACTCTTTTGAAGATATGAGACACTCTATACCATATGCATTGAGAAAATATTAAGACACTAAAGAAGCATTTCTGGCTTTACGCTTTGCCATGGAAAGAAAAGTAATGAAATCCAGAATATAATCTTAACACTTGTCAACCTACATGCTAGGCTAGTGAATCGTAAGCTGAAACAAAATGTTCGAAATCCATAGAATCTGAAACAGAAATATGTAGGTTTAACACCTCGTCGACGACAAGGTCATTAGACATTAAGAATAAACTGAACAGCTACGTCGAAGAAAATTCTATAAAGCACGAGGGAGTTGCTGGCTGTAGCAAAGATTGTGTTGTGCTACAGATTTAACATTATTCGAAAATATACATAATGTTTTCCAGAGTAATGTATGCGCCAGGAATAGACCGATGCTAATAACTGTTTCTAATGCCTTTATCTCATGATAGGAACGATTCTCGCTACATTCTGTGCTTACTTTTTTCGCTTTTATATCTTTTCACAACTACATGACCTCTACGATACTCCAAATATTCCTTAAAAGTATAGCACGTGAAGAATCGCTAAGCGATTCGAAGCAGGTGATATAAATAAAAATTCAGGCATCACAAAAGGCGACTAGTAGTAAAGTCTGGAAAGCTGCAATAATTCGTTGTTTAGAGACGGCATCCTGGCTAAGATTTTAATCGAAGTAAGGAAGTTATGAATAGGAAGGTAGGGCAGAGGGTGTGTTACTGTGAACAGTTCAGTGACCGGGTTGTTCTAATCAGAATCGACAGCAGACCAACACCGACAACGATAGTTCAGGTATACATGCCGACGTCGCAAGCTGAAGATGAACAGATAGAGAAAGTGTGTGAGGATATTGAAAGGGTAAAGCAGTATGTAAAGGGGGACGAAAATCTAATAGTCATGGGCGACTGGAATGCAGTTGTAGGGGAAGGAGTAGAAGAAAAGGTTACAGGAGAATATGGGCTTGGGACAAGGAATGAAAGAGGAGAAAGACTAATTGAGTTCTGTAACAAGTTTCAGCTAGTAATAGCGAATACCCTGTTCAAGAATCACAAGAGGAGGAGGTATACTTGGAAAAGGCCAGGAGATACGGGAAGATTTCAATTAGATTACATCATGGTCAGACAGAGATTCCGAAATCAGATACTGGATTGTAAGGCGTACCCAGGAGCAGATATAGACTCAGATCACAATATAGTAGTGATGAAGAGTAGGCTGATGTTCAAGACATTAGTCAGGAAGAATCAATACGCAAAGAAGTGGGATACGGAAGTACTAAGGAATGACGAGATACGTTTGAAGTTCTCTAACGCTATGGATACAGCTATAAGGAATAGTGCAGCAGGCAGTACAGTTGAAGAGGAATGGACATCTCTAAAAAGGGCCATCACAGAAGTTGGGAAGGAAAACATAGGTACAGAGAAGGTAGCTGCGAAGAAACCATGGGTAACAGAGGAAATACTTCAGTTGATTGATGAAAGGAGGAAGTACAAACATGTTGCGGGAAAATCAGGAATACAGAAATACAAGTCGCTGAGGAATGAAATAAATAGGAAGTGCAGGGAAGCTTATACGAAATGGCTGCAGGAAAAATGTGAAGACATCGAAAAAGATATGATTGTCGGAAGGACAGACTCAGCATACAGGAAAGTCAAAACAACCTTTGGTGACATTAAAAGCAACGGTGGTAACATTAAGAGTGCAACGGGAATTCCACTGTTAAATGCAGAGGAGAGAGCAGATAGGTGGAAAGAATACACTGAAAGCCTCTATGAGGGTGAAGATTTGTCTGATGTGATAGAAGAAGAAACAGGATTCGATTTAGTAGAGGGGATCCAGTATTAGAATCGGAATTTAAAAGAGCTTTGGAGGACTTATGGTCAAATAAGGCAGAAGGGATAGATAACATTCCATCAGAATTTCTAAAATCATTGGGTGAAATAGCAACATAACGACTATTCACGTTGGTGTGTAGAATATATGAGTCTGGCGATATACCATATGACTTTCGGAAAAGCATCATCCACACAATTCCGAAGACGGCAAGAGCTGACAAGTGCGAGAATTATCGCACAATCAGCTTAACAGCTCATGCATGGAAACTGCTTACAAGAATAATATACAGAAGAATGGGAAAGAAAATTAAGAATGCGCTATGTGAAGATCGGTTTGGCTTTAGGAAAAGTAAAGGGACGAGAGAGGCAATTCTGACGTTACGGCTAATAATGGAAGCAAGGCTAAAGAAAAATCAAGACACTTTCATAGGATTTGTCGACCCGGAAAAAGCGTTCGACAATATAAAATGGTGCAAGCTGTTCGAGATTCTGAAAAAAGTAGGATATCAATGATACGATTCGCTGATGACATTGCTATCCTGAGTGGAAGTGAAGAAGAATTAAATGATCTGCTGAACGGAATGAACAGTCTAACGAGTAAACAGTATGGTTTGAGAGTAAATCGGAGAAAGACGAAGATAATGAGAAGTAGTAGAAATGAGAACAGCGAGAAACTTAACATCAGGGTTGATGGTCACGAAGTCAATGAAGTTAAGGAATTCTGCTACCTAGGCAGTAAAATAACCAATGACGGACGGAGCAAGGAGGACATCAAAAGCAGACTCGCTATGGCAAAAAAGGCATTTCTGGCCAAGAGAAGTCTACTAATATCAAATATTTTTTTTGTTGGTCATCAGTCGATTCTGATTAGAACAACCCGGTCACTGAACTGTTCACAGAAACACACCCTCTGCCCTACCTTCCTATTCATAACGAATCCTACACCTGTTATACCATTTTCTGCTGCTGTTGATATTACCCGATACTCATCTGACCAGAAATCCTTGTCTTCCTTCCACTTCACTTCACTGACCCCTACTATATCTAGATTGAGCCTTTGCATTTCCCTTTTCAGATTTTCTACTTTCCCTACCACGTCCAAGCTTCTGACATTCCACGCCCCGACTCGTAGAACGTTATCCTTTCGTTGATTATTCAATATCAAATACCGGCCTTTATTTGAGGAAGAAATTTTTGAGAATGTACGTCTGGAGTACAGCATTGTATGGTAGTTAAACATGGACTGTAGGAAAACCGGAACAGAAGAGAATCGAAGCATTTGAGATGTGGTGCTATAGGCGAATGTTGAAAATTAGGTGGACTGATACGGTAAGGAATGAGGAGGTTCTATGCACAATCGGAGAGGAAAGGAATATGTGGAAAACAGTGATAAGGAGAAGGTACAGGATGATTGGACATCTGCTAAGACATGAGGGAATGACTTCCATGGTACTAGAGGGAGCTGTAGAGCGCAAAAACTGTAGAGGAAGACAGAGATTGGAATACGTCAAGCAAATAATTGAGGACGTAGGTTGCAAGTGCTACTCTGAGATGAAGAGGTTAGCACAGGAAAGGAATTCGTGGCGGGCCGCATCAAACCAGTCAGTAGACTGATGACCAAAAAAAAAAAAGAAGATCACGAAAACCTAAATGTCTATGGTCACGCAGGTATCTGAACGACAGGAGCCCAGAGCGTGAAAGCTGCCTGTTCATTTGCGATTTATATTATGCCCACAATATTTCTGCTTATCTTAAACAGTGACTTATACGTGCAATGCTCTGCGTGTTTATACTACGATTACCTTCGATTAGTCGAAACAAGCTCTTTGAGCATATCTTTGTATCTCCATTGATGCATTTCGCACTTTTGGACGCCTGTTCAGACTTCCAGCCAGTGGAAAATGTTTGCGGGTGTGTAACCAACGAGGCGATGTGCTTTCTAAGGAATTTTTGCCACTCTGTTCCTGGTTTACTACTTCGGAGGCAGTCTGATCTGTTATGCTTCTTGCTTTGTCTCGTGTTAATGTGAAGTGGTTCAGAGTTTCTTCAGTCATGAAGATAATGCATGAGCTACTTCCAGGTACTAGCCATGGTGACTGACAAATGATGTATAGGATATTTTACATGTATATTCTAAATATTTGCACAGTTATTTATCTATCACTCCATGGACTGAATCTACAATGGTATCCTTCCATGTCGTAAAATGAAAGTTCATAGTTTGCTCGCTTTTCGTATAATGGAAGCTGATTACAAGATCGAGTAATATCTTTTCATCGCACATTTTCTTTGTATTTATTTCGGTCAACGTAAATCATTTCCCTTATTATTTTACATAACAAAGTTACACGCTGCCATGCTCTTCAGATCAGTGGCTGTAGGCCTTGTCACATCAGTGCACAGATAAGGGCACACAGTTAACTGATTTAATCATATGTGACCATTGCAAAACCATTAGCAATATACATGGGGCGTTCAAAAAGAAACGAGCAGGAGGCATTATCACCGAAACCAGTACCTGTATGTTATAAGTATTGACCCTGACTGTTGAGACACTTGTGCCACTGTGACACAAGACGGTGAATGGCTGTCTCATAAAATTCCTGGAGCTGCGATGTTAACCAGTTCCGCACATACAGCTGGACGTCTTCGTCCGAGAAAGTGCAGGGGAGGCTATTCTGACGTTCTTCTTTGACTAAGACGGCCCCCTTCTGATTCATTTCCTGCTGCACGGGACAACAGTGAATGCCCAGCGTTTCTCGCAAACCTTGACCACCCTTCGTCAAGCGATCAAATGAAAACAACCAAGAAATCTCACCCGTTGGGTGCCTCATACGGCTAACACAGTCGCGGCACTCCTGCGGAAATTCAAATGGGAAGTTCTCGGCCACCCTCCATACAGTCCGGACCTCTCTCCCTGTGATTACGCCATTTTTGGTCCCCTTGAAAAGGCTCTGAGGGGCAAACAATTCACCTGGAATGACGACGTCCAGCTGTACGTGCGGAACTGGTTAACAACGCAGCCCCGGGAATTTTATGAGACAGCCATTCACCGTCTTCTGTCACAGTGGGACAAGTGTCTCAACAGGTAGTAAATATTTCAATGATAGATGCAGATTGTACACAGGCACATTGCAAGCTATTTACGATGTGAGTATAGAGTCGAAAATGGAAAATCGCCTAAATCAGCTGGCTGCGTGAAATGTAGTAGCTTTAACTCCTCCCGAACAGGCCATGAAGGCCCAACGCTACCGACCGGCCGCCGTGTCATCCTCAGCCCACAGGCGTCACTAGATGCTGCTATGGAAGGGGCTTGTGGTCAGCACACCACTCTCCAGGCCGTATGTCTGTTTCCGAGACCGTAGCCGCTACTTCTCACAAGGCCTGAGTGCATCCCGCTTGCCAACAGCGCTCGGCAGACAGGATGGTCACCCATCCAAGTGCTATCCCAGCCCGACAGCGCTTCGGTGGTCTGACGGGAACCGGTATTACCACTGCCCAAAGGCCGGTGCCGTGAAATGTACTGCCTGGCAAAAAAAATAGTGAATTACCCCGAAGGGCAAGAGAAAACGAAATGAAAATTCACTGGTTGACCGTGTATGTGATGTAACTGTAAGTATTACAAAATTGAGGCAAATTTACAAAGTATTTGGCAGTATGAGCCCACTTACCAGTATGACGCTGCTCTGGTCCGGATGCATGCACTGATTCGTTCATGAAAGATGTCATGAAAGTGCTCCTGAGGCAGGCTGTTGTAACTTGTCCTCGATATCATTCACACTGGCACTGGTATTGGGTTGCCAACCGAGTTGGTCTAACCGATGTTCTATAGGGGACAGATCTTGGGATCTTCGTGGCCACAGGAGTACAACAGTTCACAGCCAGTTCACGAGCCATACGAGGATGAGCAGCATACTGTTATAAAACGGCACCCATATACCGTCTGAAGAGAGGTGACACGTGATGACGCACAATCTCCGTGACGTACCGTTGCACCATCAGAGTTCTCTCAGTCACAACCAGCCGTGGCTTGGACTCATATCCGATGACTCCAGTTAGCGTGATGCCAGGAGTAACATCGCTGTGCCACACCAAAACATTGGAAGGATCGGATAAATCTCCAGGTCGCCACCATACCCGCCGACGATCGTCATTCGAGGTAGCGTAGACCCGTGATTCATCGCTGATAATGCGATTCCATTGATCATCACCCCATACTTCATGGCGCCACTTCAACACAGACGTTTGCATTGTGGAGTTATCGGCAGCCTGCGGATGGAAGTCGATTACTTGTTCTCGGGTGGTAATCGCAGATATATAAGGCGTTATGATGTGTTTGGTCTACGATCTTCCCTTGTGTTGGTCACACGTGGTCGGCCGGAGCCTTGAAGATGAGTATGCCTGCCCTCAGGTTCCCATGCATTCCAACACCACTGTCACATCAGAAAGCCCGACAAATCTGGGCATTGCACGATTCGACCAGCCAGCCAAATACAGACTCACCTTCCAACTCTGCCAGGTGTTGGTAGCGCTGTTTTGGACGACTGTGCACCACCTCGATGTCCTTCGTGAAGACCACTTACACTCTTCATATACCCTACCGGGCCTGGTAACACCACTAAACACAAAGAAAGCTAATGTACACTCGAGCCCTTTCTACCTGTCACAGAGAACTGCAGCTCGCATCATATCCATATCCTCTATGATGTACAAGCGAACAAAGTTCCATCGAAATCCGACCTTGTCCTCTCGGAGCTACACTGTATTTGCTAGATACTGTGTGGTCATAAACAGTGTAGATCATAAGGAATAAATGTTTTTCTTTCTCTTTATTCTGATGTTAAATCTGAAGATGACGTATTTGGGCCGAATTAAGCAATAAAAATTAATAAAACACTGTTTTGTTCAAAATGGTTCAAATGGCTCAAAGCACTATGGGACTTAACATCTGAGATAATCAGTTCCCTAGACTTAGAACTACTTAAACCTAACCAACCTTACGACATCACATACATCCATGCCCGAGGCAGGATTCGAATCTGCGACCGTAGTAGCAGCGCGGTTCCGGACTGAAGCGTCCAGAACCGCTCGACACTGTTTTGTCCATTAAATTATTTACGTGCTAGGCAGCGACACCGCACGTAAATCGGAACAAACACTTTAACATAAAATACAGAATATCGCCACCAACCAAAGAGATAACTGTGACGGAAAGCAATACATCGGGGAGAAATTTGCAAAAGTTAGACGTGTGGCTTTAAGGAAGTATTCCGACTGTGTGCTGCTGATCCACGTGTGACAGCAAAATGCCGCAGCGTGATTTTATTTATTTATTTATTTATTTTTGTGGCATGTTGTGTGCAAATAGTGCTTGCCTTTGGTGATTTTTTCTTTCTGGAGTGGCAAGGTGGGAGAAATAGTTTCACTTTACTTTGTATGCGCTTGCAAAGGGACTTGGACTCTCTGTGGGTGTTTGAGTCCTTTGAAGGTGTTAGTCAGGTTGTTGTGCGAGTGGGTAACAGTAACTTTTACATGTAAAATGCCGAATAACTGAAGATTACATCATGTTTGATGGACCTGTAGGGGTACAATAAAGGCTCGAGGCACCTTCTATTTATACCAGTGTCGTGGCAGGACCTGGCCTACATTCGAAAGTTGGTGGACATTTCCCCGATACTCGTCTAATTTGCGGAAAAGAGGAGTTGCCTGGTCTTTTATCTTCTCAGCGACGTATTTTTCTCCAGTCAGCTCGTATATTTCCTCTAGGCTCCACTTCAACACCTGTTTTTTAGTGGTTGCAAACTGCGTATATTAGAGCACATGTTGTTCCCCAAGACGTCGAACCGTATAGCAGAGACGGTTGTACCGTTGCTCTATAAATTTTTAACTTCGTTGACGCGTTTAGATTCCTGTTCGTGAAAAACGGCGTAAGTATAGTATAGTATAGTATTTAATTTTCTATCTCGTTTGTGGGGGTAAAAGTCATCCCTTTATCCAGTATCACTCCCAGATATTTCGGCGTCGTAGTCCACTGTATTGGCTGTCCATTCATGGCAAGTCGCGTAATCAATTCCGGCCGTTTCTTTGTAAACAGTATTGCTGTAGTTTTCTTAGGGTTATGGTGATTTTATTGCTCTTCGCCCATTGTTCGGTGATGACAAGTTATCCTGTTGACAAGTTGTTCGACGTTCCTTCCAGAGGCTGGGAAGACCGTGGCATCGGCATACAGACTGGCGGTGACGTTTTGAGTGGTGGCAATTGTAACGTCCTTCGGATCTTCGATCTTGGCTAAACTCAGCGGTAGAGCAATGAGACTGTTCTTTCTTATGTATCGGTATCGACGTTACAAACAGAACATTGATGAACTGAACTCGCGACTTGTGCGAGATATTTACTTCACCAAATGTCGTAATTAAATCGTTTATAATCGATAGTTTACCATTTGCTATTGAAATATTAATGATAAGTTCAAATTAGTTCCAGCGACACCAAATTCCCTATAGACTGGCTGTAATCTCAAATCTGTAATCAGTCGTAACAGTGTTATTAATTCCTAACGTCAAGGAGTTTCCATGTAAGCGCCGAGCGCTTCTGTCAAATAATATCGCAGCACGTTATCTCTATAAATAATATTGTAAAAGTTGAATGATACATACGAGAATTGACACGATATGCTGGGTTATTACTTAACATTAGTCACTTCCTTACAGAGCCGTGAGGAAGAAGCTTTCCCAGGTGTTGGGAGGAATTATATGTTATATGCTTCGTAGCTATCGCCAAGTTCCATAGTCCATTAGTTATTACGAATGAAAGTGTCTATCTGTGTTCACTTCCTAAATAATGTTAACTTCAGGTTATGTAATTAAAAGTCGCTTCTGTCTAATATATGCAAATCCTCTATCTGAATTCTACATAACGTAATATTTGAAGTCAAAGTGTCGTTTCACTGCGTCATAGTAGATCGCAATAATCAATTCTGAAAAAACAATCTAATTGTGCCTACATATACGAGCATTGAAAACTATGAGCTGCTTCGGCTAACTCTAGTAACGTAGTGACAATGAATTGAATTATACTTCGCCATTACTCACGAATCTCAAAGAGTACTCACACGGAGTATTCTTTGGGAACGTTGGTTCTACTTTGCGAATATTAATTATAATGACTTTGCGATTTACTATGATTTTGAATTTTGAGTTTGATTTTACTGGAATCGTATCTATCTTTCGTTTGTTAATAAATTACTAAGTATTAGATTCCTGATTCAATTACTGGTTAATAACCAAGTAATAGTGTTAACTCGAAATTTGTTTGCTTGTTCATTTTTCATGGAGTTTGGAACTTGTTTTGGGGAAATCTTTGGGAACTTTTGGAGCTAATTTCTGATTTTCATTTCTCGTCCGAGGAAATGGCTTTACAGAATGTCGTTCAGGTGCAAATTAAACAGACATGGCGATACCACCGCTCCCTGTGGGATGCTGGCTGAGAGAGTTTTCAGTGATGACTTCTTCCCATCTATTTGTACAAACGGATTCCTGTCCTGCAGAAAGCTTGATGTGACAGTCGGGAAGACGGGTTTGATCGACTAGTTTGACTATAAGCTTGCCACGCCACACACGATCATATGCCTTTTCTGTCGCAGCGTGAACGACAGGTCCACGTTTATATCGTCTGCCCTCCGGCACACAGGAATTGTGTGCCGCTGACATGTATACTTCCGGCACGTGACCGTGTCCCGCGGGAGCTGTTTGTAGTTACGCTTCGGGAAATGGTCGCTGGCAATCACAAGCCGTTTGTTCACCCAGTGGAAGCTGGCTTCACCGTGCGCTCGCACGGATCCAATCTGTCCTGCACTCACCGTAGCGTTTGAATGTTTGAATGTTCGATACTGCCGTTTATTGCGAATATTATCGCTCCGTTTAACAACTGAAAACTACATTTCTTCTTAAATGAAATATCGAGCAGCTACGCGAGTGTTGAGAAGTATTTTATAGCACAAGAAAACAGAATCTTAAGAGAAATGAAGAACCATAATGACGGAAAAGTCTTT
Organism: Schistocerca americana; assembly: GCF_021461395.2. Taxonomy (NCBI): domain Eukaryota; kingdom Metazoa; phylum Arthropoda; class Insecta; order Orthoptera; family Acrididae; genus Schistocerca; species Schistocerca americana. The sequence goes on along the minus strand of NC_060125.1, from coordinate 209,780,422 downwards.
CCTTTTTCTAGTTAGATATCATAGTTCTAGTGTCATGGCGGTTGAAAATTCAAAACGTTCACTACGGGAAGAGAACCGCATATAAGTAATAGAACCCTGTACGTTGTCCTCGATGGTGAGTGTTCATCGGAGGTATCATCTGGAGTTCCCCAGGGAAGTGTGGTAGGTCCGCTGTTGTTTTCTATCTACATAAATGATCTTTTGGATAGGGTGGATAGCAATGTGCGGCTGTTTGCTGATGATGCTGTGGTGTAGGGGAAGTGTCGTCGTTGAGTGACTGTAGGAGGATACAAGATGACTTGGACAGGATTTGTGATTGGTGTAAAGAATGGCAGCTAACTCTAAATATAGATGAATGTAAATTAATGCAGATGGATAGGAAAAAGATCCTGTAACGTCTGAATACTGCATTAGTAGTGTAGCGCTTGACACAGTCACGTCGATTAAATATTTGGGCGTAACATTGCACAGCGATATGAAGTGGGACAAGCATGTAATGGCAGTTGTAGGGAAGGCGGATAGTCGTCTTCGGTTCATTGGTAGAATTTTGGGAAGATGTGGTTCATCTGTAAAGGAGACGGCTTATAAAACACTAATACGACCTATTCTTGAGTCCTGCTCGAGCGTTTGGGATCCCTATCAGGTCGGATTCAGGGAGGACACAGAAGCAATTCAGAGGCCGGCTGCTAGATTTGATACTGGTAGGTTTGATCATCACGCGAGTGGTACGGAAATGCTTCAGGAACTCGGGTGGGAGTCTCTAGAGGAAAGGAGGCGTTCTTTTCGTGAATGGCTACTGAGGAAATTTAGAGAACCAGTATTTGAGGCTGACTGCAGTACAATTTTACTGCCGCCAACTTATATTTCGCGGGAAGACCACAAAGATAAGATAAGAGAGATTAGGACTCGTACAGAGGCATATAGGCAGTCATTTTTCCCTCGTTCTGTTTGTGAGTGGAACTGGGAGAGAAGATGCTAGTTGTGGTACGAGGTACCCTCCGCCACGCACCGTATGGTGGATTGCGGATTATGTATGTAGATGTAGATAGTGATACACTACGCTGGAACCGTTGTACGTTAGTTTCGAATTCCAACTCTCCATAAATCCTTACAGTGGTGATCACGGATTCGACGCACATCTCGGGAATGTCTGTGAGATTCAAATGGCACTGTTAACTGCGATCATCCTCTACGGTTGTAAAACCAAATGAGGTAGACATAAATGTATAATAAAGAAATCATTTCCAACAACAAAAACTAAGTTTCTGAATTTCGAAAGCACAAAATCCCGTGTACGCTTGGTCTAGTAGTCAAATCCCACGCAAAATCTTCATTACATTTGTAAGAGCATATCTGTGTATGTCTTCTTCGATTTGATTTCAATTAAACTGGGGAAAAATTAGTACCTGAAAAAAATTGTTATGGTAAAATACCGGTACCATGCGTTGCGCTGGATATGTACACTGAAACACCTATAGCACTTTCAAGAAAACTTGGTTCACATGTGACTTACTACTAAGTGGTGTGGTTATAAGAAACCGCTAGTGCCTCTAGTGTTTGGTGTGGAACTGTAAAGGTATTCTTGAGAAAAAAAATTTCTTCTTATTTCTAAAAAAGAAGCATGTCTCTCGCTCTTAACACTCCAAGGGGCGATGATGCGACGTTGGGAATGGAGAGCGAAGTGTAAAAAAATCGGCAAATGATATTTGTGGCAAATCTATTGCCTTTTGGTAGGTTTTCTGATAAAGAAAAAAATATCGACAGCATTTATCGCCCAAGATGAATAGACCTAGTGAACAAGATTCTGTAGAATCTTCTATACGGAGCTATATCTGTAATACATCCAGGCTGCCAAGGAAAATGAGTTTGAGTCAAAAAGCATTTTTCAGGAGACACCTCTCATTGATTTTCGCGGAACAACCAATTGGAAGGAGTTTTCCGACGTTCGTTAGTTAAAAAGTCCGGGCTGAGAGGCCGTGGTGGATCAGTAAAAACCTCTTCTTCCTGACGTTTCGTTGCCAACTGCGCGCAACATCTTCAGAGGTGAGTCGTTGACTCTTCCGAGGTCGTTGACTCACCTCGGAAGATGTTGCGCGCAGTTGGCAACGAAACGTCAGGAAGAAGAAGTTTTAATGATCGACCACGGCGTCTCAGTCCGGAAGATTTAACTAATGAAGACGCCGGCCGTGAAAGCCTGTACGTTATGATTTTCCCACGTTGTTAATAACAATGATCTGGACTCACATAGTTACCTGGGAGAGCTTTACATTCTAAGGAACGTATTCAAGGCTTTATGCGACTTAGTCTAATTCTCCCGCACTAAAAACTGGACTTATCCTATCCTGACTGCAGAATACAATAACACATAATTTTAAGTGATGAAAATAAAAATAACAAAAGAAATAATAACATATTCGCATAAAACAGGCTCAGTACAGAATCTACATGAGGTTAGCAGCACCAGTTCCGTCACCATGGAATTTTTCTATCTAATGGTACTTTCCCTCATCTTCAATTATTTCAAGATCTTTGAAAAGTTATGGAATGTAGGTGAGCAAGTTTGAGGAGATCCAAAAGGTCTTTCTTTTTTTAAAGGAAAAATCGGTAGTGTACCACGATAACATTTTACAGGGTGCTGTCGAGTACCTATCTTCCCTCTGCAAATTAAACTTATTGACTGAAATGGTTTCTCCTCATGGAGACTCTTTTTGAAAAATATTGATCATATCTTTTCATAAAAAGAAACCATTTAACATCTTGGCACTGAAATTGATTTTTCTGTGTATCTTTGTAAGGTATCTTGGAGATCACCAGCAAAATGCAAGAGGTCAGTATGTGACAGTTCTAAAATTCCAAATTTCCTTTTCTTGGCAGTTGAGTGTGCCAGCTGATACCAATCATGCGGATGAGACACTGCTACTTGCAGCTTCTTGTTCAATTTTTCAATAAAGCCATGATTAACGTCACATTCTAAGTGTCTGTGGCCACTAATCACGAATTTATTATCTGCTATATTCACATTTGGATTTTCCTGCATGGCTAACAAGAACATTGCAACCATGTGAGAGCTTTTATTGTACAATTCCGAGTACAATGTCACTTTTTTCACTTCTGAAGGAATTGACATCAATTCCTTGAGAAACACACGTTGCAATCTGATTCCCACCACGAGTCCCCTCTGTTTCATACCACTTCTACCAAATTACGCTACCCTTTGTTGTTCCATGCATGGTCAAATTGTATGTCGACAGTGGCTGATTAGAAAAACAACTGAAGTATTCAAAAACGGAGTCGCCAGACACTCTTGTTAGTCGAAAATGTAACATAGCATCGAACTATCTGAGTTGGGACGTTTCTTGCCTGTGTCCATTTGAATATATGCATTGTCTGCCTCATTGTGATGAGCAGCTAACTCGGCGTCAATTTCTTCCATAGTACCGTCTTTCACTGTTGCAAAGTCCTTTCTGGCGTGTAATATATCAGATTTGTAACACGTATACACTTTAGGCTCTTTAATTTATGGTACACCTTACGCAACTCTCTCTTGCCCATTCTTCTGGAAACTGGCCTATTCTTTCCCTCACGGCAGAGATTGTACATAGTTTGTAAATTCAGTTATGATGGTAAATAAACTCTGTTACTTGCTCTATGTGTATAGTGCGATTTATAATGAAGAAATGGTGAAATGTGATCTCTTACTTTTTTTTAGTTTCGTAGGAGATTGTTTGTTACCAGGTGTTGTGTTCTCCCTGGAGTCATCACTTAAAGTCCCAGATCGATTGCTAAGTGCAACTGAGATGAATTTCTGGGACTCATCAAAGGTATTCATGAAACGTCCTATCCAAACACGAAATTGTTCTCCTTTTTCTCGGAAATGAAGCAAATGAGTAACCATTCAGCATTTTGCTTTGTCGGGATCGTCGGTCCTTTTCCGTGATGCTGCAGGTCCTTTAGAGTCAATGACGCTGACCACATAGCTTACCATTTTGTCTCGATCGCCAAGAGACCGAAATTCATTAAATATTTATGTCCCAACTGCGTTCGGTTGATCAATCATTTTGTCTAGTTTTTCTTTACTTATCGAACGGAACATTTTTCGAGGTTTTGGAGCTCTTCCTTTAACTTCTTTCCCTTTGGCCGTTATACATTTTTGTCCTGTGTTCCATTTTTGTTCTCGTTCCTCTCTCGCTTTCCGAGAATGAGTATCTTTTACAGCATTTGGTGCACCTGATTCAGCAACTACGTAGCCAGTTTCCTGTGCAGTACTGTTAGGTTTCTTCCCTTTTGAAGATCTCACGGCAGTCACTATCTTACACAAATTTGTATCTTCATCCACACTTGACTCTCTCTCTTCCGGTACATACTTTTCATCAGTGTCGTCATCAATAAATACGTCTGACAAACTATCACTATCCTTGCCTGTTGCACCCTCAGCATCATGGATTACTCCTAACTGCTCCTCATTTAGCTCAGATGACACATGTGAGAACGAATCTTCATGTTTTTCCATCTTTCTCCTACTGGTTTCATTAAGAAACAGATTATGATAATAAGAATTTTTTCCGTGGAACATCTACTTACGATAACATTCCTTCGCGTATTCACTACTGAACTTTATCAAGAGCAATTACCTGTTCCATCATTTTTGTCCTGTGTTAAAGATTTCTCGGCACATTCTAATGTTCTTAATGAGTTAACAGACATCTTCAAAGCGTACTGTTTTCTGTTACTGTTACTCTGTCTTATTTATGTGATCAATCACCAGATGGCACTATACTATACATTAATAATACTAATTATTAATATGTTTTCGTACTCTAACCAAATGTTTGCAACTTGAAATAGTACTCAAAGAGGTAACAGGACATCATAGATATTCCATAATGGTAGCAAACATTGCGAAAGAGATTAAGTCATAACCTGCTTCTTTTCCCATGACTAGGTCAAAGAGTATAAGATGACTTTTACTATGCTGCACTGTGGCACTAATAATATAAGATGTCAAGTGCTGTTATTCCCCAGAGAGACGTCAACATGTTTAGTTGTACTATTAGGATCAAGTGGCGTAGAGAATATTCTATTCAATTCTGACTTAAACTACTTACAAAAACGTTGAAATCTCTTCCAGGATTCTAGCCGTGGATTTATCTTCTTTTGACAATTTTCTGACCTACACTCTTTTCCCTGTCAGCCTAGACATTATTTTCACTAGACGTTACGCGTACCGAGTTCGTAATATCGCGAAAATTGTGGGAGGGAGGCTGTTATTGCGAGATGAGGTAACTAGCTTATAAATTTACAACGAGTTTAAGCTTGAGATTGATATAACTTCTTTTCCTGGTGAGACTTTCAACTAGTTCTTAATGAGCAGAAATGAAAAGTTGTGCAACTCATAAGACCTAAAAATATAGTTATATTTGGCAACACTCATCATTCCGAGGATCAGTCAACTCTTACAAATACTAAATAGTAATATACAACACTGAGAGGACATTAATGGAAGGACCACATAGATTTTTCTGCACGCAGAGGAAACGGTTGGCTTCAGCTTGTGGTTTGTGCAGTCAGTGGCCCACTGCTTGTACATATTTAAAGAAAGTCATTTTATTAAACACTAAGAGCTGCTAATAATCATTGTTATTTCTCAGGTTTTCTGGACGACGTTAATAAATGGTTTCTGCGCTGTACATTATTAAACAAACCTTTATTTTGTATCATATATTTGCATAAATTTATTGATGGGATACGAAAACTACGAAACTAGAGTTGTTTACCGAAGGTACTGTTTACCAAGCTGTTGTATAACATATGCATGAAGACTGCTAATAAGTAAGGAATCCGTTAGAAGACGAGCAGCACACATTGACACAGGTTAGCTTGCCTCACGGAAGAGCATAACAGTAATGTTGAAAAATATCAGCCAACAGATACTCAAGGAAAACGGCTTCCATCAGGCCCCACTTGACTAGGAAACACCAAGACTCTGTTTTAGGTGCAGGATGCACGAACATTATCGAATTCCTACTTATTAGAGTAATAACAAATCACAGAGAGACTCCCATCCATCCCCGCGGATAGAAGACAAAATTTACACGTCACTATTTTATTGAGGTTCAAAGGAGATAGATGTAAATTAGGAAGCAATACATTTAACATGATATTACTTATAAAAAAGTGGATGAGTAGCTTTGTTCACCATCCAAATATACAGCTAATAACAGATTATACAATATTTTTTCCTGTTGTTGTTACAACACTCTTCCGACATTCGAAGACGAAACTTCTTGGTTGTGGTATTACACCAGCCGCGAAGCTGTTTCTGAAAACTTACTACTCGTGTAGTTTTTGTCAATGGTTAATTAGTTTCTTAATCCTCTACACCCAAATTTTTGTCACTGCCAACGTCTTTCTCCAACTGCAGGACTAGACTGACGATACCGCACCTTTGCCCGACATACTTTTATAACTTTATCAGTCTGACAAACAGAAGAAAACGAATTTTTTAGACCTTTTCGTTTTATGAACATTTTCTCCCCTCAATGCGCAATCCTAGAAATCTATGGAAACTGTGAACTTATTGTACGTAACTCTTCTCTGCGGAAATCGATGGGTTTCCTAATTTCTTTGTTCAAGTTGTGCTTACGTTTGTTCCTTATTGAGAATGCAAAAGCGTGAGAAACGGTGACTTAGTGGGTTATTTTCTGTCGTCTTCCCTGTTGTGTTCCTCACTTAAACCGCTTAGTTTCAGTCGACGTACTCTAGTCGTTGCTTAGTGGTTGAATGGGGAAGTTTCAGACGACAACGCCAAAGGTTCGACCAACATACGTTTCCAAGATTTTTCTATCAGTTTTGGCTTCTTCCACTTTTAGCAACGATTTGTGTATGTTCAAATAGCAAACTACACCATGGTTGATTCCCCGTGAGACCACAGACCTCCCGGTAAGTTACTGAGTAAATCAGATTGGAGGTCGAAAGAAAGCAAGCACATAGTGCCCCCTAGAAAAGCAATATTGTGTTCGGCTCAGCACTACGCTGAAGAATTTTTTACCTTTCATTTGTATTTATTGTTCCAAATACCTGAATTGTGCTATAATGGATAGCAAAAAATCAGATTGTTTTAGAATGGACAGTGGTTTCGCAAGGAAGGGGTGAGAGTGTTACTGATATGACACACGAGTTCGGGTGGCAGTCACTGAATCAAAGGAGGTTTCCTTTGCGGCGAGATCTATTTACGAAATTTCAGTCACCAGCTTTCTCTTCCGAATGCGAAAATATTTTGTTGACACCCACCTACGTAGGGAGAAATGATCATCAACATAAAGTGGTTCGCCGGCCGAAGTGACCGTGCGGTTAAAGGCGCTGCAGTCTGGAACCGCAAGACCGCTACGGTCGCAGGTTCGAATCCAGCTTCGGGCATGGATGTGTGTTACGTCCTTAGGTTAGTTAGGTTTAAGTAGTTTTAAGTTCTAGGGGAATGATGACCTCAGATGTTAAGCCCCATAGTGCTCAGAGCCATTTGAACCATAAAATGGTTCAAATGGCTCTGAGCACTATGGGACTCAACTGCTGAGGTCATTAGTCCCCTAGAACTTAGAACTAGTTAAACCTAACTAACCTAAGGACATCACAAACATCCATTCCCGAGGCAGGATTCGAACCTGCGACCGTAGCGGTCGCGCGGTTCCAGACGGAAGCTCCTGGAACTGATTGGTCACTCCGGTTCCTTTTTCCCACGCGCCATTCGAGAGTAGAATGGTAGAGAAGTAGAATGAAAATGGGTCGATTAACCTTATGCCAATCACTTAAGTGTGAATTGCAGAGTAACCATGTATATGTAGAAGCGTGCTCTCAGCAGTGTTTTTTGTTATAGTCATGGACAAAATCGTAAAGAAAATCCACCAAGCGTCAACAGTAGATGATATGATGATATGGGAAGAAAATGATCAGAAATTGGAAGAACAGCTGAGCACGTGGCAGAGAGCAACTGAAGAAGCAGTCATGGAAATAAGCTTAACGAAAAGTGAAGCGATGAAAATGGAGGATGTAACGTTCAATTTCAGAAATTATTAAGGAATTAGATCTCAAGTATCTATGAAGTAAACTAACTAAGAAAGGAAACATCAAGAATGAAATTTTGGAAAGAATAGAGAATTGTTCAAGATTTTATTATTGTGTACCAGGTATAATCATAAGTTGTAAAATAGCTGCTAAAACAAAAATGATAATATACAAGTCCTATAATCCGCCAGTTTTGACCCATGGATAAGAATGTTGGACCCGGCTAAAGAAAAATCTAATCAGAATACAACTGACATAGATACGCTTTCTATGAGGGATCCTGGGTAAGACGAGAAGAGATGATGAATAAAGCAATGCGAAACAAAAAATTAATCACCTAAAAGAAACCACGGAGAGAAATAGGCTTGCAGGGTTTGGCCACATTGGAAGACTTCATAAAGAGTCCTAAAATTGACAGAATCTGGGCGAGGACCAATTGGAAGATAACGAACAAGACGGAGAAAATAGATGAAGGATGAAGTTAACCGAAGAGGATTGCAATAGGAGAAGATGCTGACTGATAGACTGTGAGAGGAAAAGGAAGCTTGGAAGAGACTCTGAGAACGGTCTGCATAAATAGAAACGCTTAAGGAAGAAGAAAAAGAAGAAGAATTATGTTTCTCGAGTGAACGGTAACAGTGGCAGGTGACGTAGCCAACAGTTGATATGAGGATAGTAAATACTCAAACCAAGTACTCGAAATTTGCCTTTACCGAAACAGATCCCCAGTATGAAATTTTATCCGCTTCCACAGCTGAGCGTAGTGTTTCCACCAAGTGGAGGAATAGCATGCCATTTTCGTTGCCAAGAGATTTTTCCTTGGGGGAAGGACTGCAATGCAGCACACAGTTAAGGAGGTTTCTCAATGACAAATAGCGGCTCTAATGTTCGCAAAGCTAACAGGGGCGGGCATAGCCGTTTCTTGAGCCCATGTCCGTCCATATCACATCCAATGATGCCATGGCGTGCAGGGTGGCATGGCGGTAGCTCAATGGCTAAGTTTGGGCGCAGAAGTCCAAACGCAGTGGATCCAACGATTTTGTCTTATCGCTTCTTTCACCTTTGGTAATAATTTATATACGTAAATAATACGTAATTGCGCCGAGGTTCGGAGTCCACATTTAATTAGGTGTTACTCTATAACTGTGAGGATAAGTCAGTTCAAAGAAATTAGGAAAACATGGGCGTACTACCGCCAATAGGAGTATCTCTAGTAAAGCGCTGCAGCGTTCACAGCAACATTGTAGTTGAGAGGAGATGTACGTTTCTGACCAATAAAACAGTACACCACGAAGGCGGCATGCGACAAACTTCAAACTGGTATGAAGTGTGCTACATGTTATGATCTGCAAAATGATCGGTATTTCAGCGCAAACGCACTAAGGAGGGGACGTACTATGCCATCTACATTATGTATAGAAGAAAAGGCTACGCAACGGATTTTTCATTCACAAATCACATTTGAATGTTAGTTATGCTTCGTGAGAGAAGGAGAAATGTGGCAGGACTGTAGTCTACCAAAAGTTCGTGTGATCGTTCCGCGATATTGTCACCCCACTGTGCGACTTGTCGGCCAACGCCTAGTTTGTGGTTCTCTACGGATGCCGTGGTTGAACCCAGGCTTCCAGCGAAAGTGTTGCTGCGTAGCGGAAATAAGGCACGCTATATCCGGCCAAATTATGATGACTTTTTCTTTGGCAGCATGGGCCAGCTGCTGATTGACTTTCTGGAAGACAGCCCACAATTAACGCACAGTGGTAAATGGACACTGCAAAAATTGAAGCGCACCATCAACTCCAAGGGCGCGGGTCTGCTGACTGGCGGCATCATTCTGTTGCAGGATAATACCCGGCCACATGTTGCCAAGGTTGTTTCGAATACTCTCCAGAAGTTTCGCTGGCAAATCCTTACATATCCTCCGCACGGTTACGATCTCTCCCAATGAGATTTCCATATTTTAATAGCCCTGAAGAAAGGTATTCGTGGCCGTCGATTTGGTCCGGATGAAGAGATGTGTGCGTGCCTACAATCACGGTTTTACACACAACCGCAAACATTTATCCATGAAAGCATTGGCCGTCCTTTCTCACAGCGAGATAAATGTATTAACAGATATGGCGATTATTTTCGAAATAAAAAACAGCGTGCTTTCTTTTTTTCCATCTGTCTCGATTTCATTCAACCGCCTCTTACATACATGGTGGTCAGAAACAGTCTGAAAAGTTTGTATGGGTGTTACAGAGTAGCTGTGGCGAAAATAATTATCAAGAAAAAAAGTGCTATATGTCGCCCAGTTTCCGCAGTGAACTTAGCCAATCAGGCCATTGCGCGAGCAAATTCAAGCATCCCGCCAGATGCAATTAGTGCCAATTGTTATCTTACCGAAAATGGTAGCACACGAGATTGCTCCGACTTTGGCTCGGTTTCGACCCTTTCTGCCGTTCCAAGTACATTTTCTGTGTCGCTTTATCATTCCGTTTTAGGAAACCAACCGAAGAACACGTTTGGCGACAACGTCTCTGGCGGGCCGTTTTGATTTGCACGTGGAGCTGCCCAATTAGCTGATTTCACTGCTACTTAACTCGGAAACGGAGCACCCTATCGAATTTTTTCCCTTATAAATTCTTTCTCAGCACAATCGACATTGCAACACCTTGCAAACTCTTCGGTTTGTTTCAGACCACTCAGTGTAGACGGTCAGCCTGACCTCCGCTGACAAAATTTCGAAGATAGTTCAGGGATGTTCTCTAAGTATTTTGGTATAAGGAACTCGTGTTCTCCGGTGGTTTCTTATAGAGCAAACGGATTTCGCTCCGTTTATAACCCCCATTTATGTCTGTATCTGTTCTGCTCAAATAATATCTACACAACAGTGCAAATGTAGATAGTATGTGCAGTATATCTTGTTCACAATGAAACTTGTTCTTACACTCACAATCCTTTTGCGAACAACAACAATAGTCACTTTACTCGTCATCCTCAAACTGGCACTCAGTACTGATCAGATCTGTCTAGGGTCTGTGTACTTGCCAATGTCAACTCAATGTCAACTGTACGTAAATAGTGATAAACATTTGCATGAAGAAATTCACTGATGAAGAGTTCGTCGTCTTGAAGCACGCACATGGGTTCAGTGAAAGCAACAGTAGAGCGGTACAGCGACGATATGTTTAGCCGTTTCCGCAGCAGCATCAATAACATCACAGTATTTCTGCATTTGAGTCTTAATGATTCGATCTATGTTATATGCTGTACGTTCACGCGTTTGCTTAATACGAGATTTATCACTGTTGTGAAGCTGTTTTCACATAAATAAGTCCAATCGAGAAAACAAACCGAACAGATAATTATGTTACTACTCTGTACCGAGTCAATGGAGACCACGGGAGCCTTGCATGACAATACTAAGAGAACATCTCGGAACAACCTCAAAATTTTTTCGACTATCCTGTATAATATAAGTAAAACAGAATCTCGACTAGGTGTGTAGATTAGCACAAAATAGGGATGGACGGAGGACACTCTACGTTTACAGTTACCTCCATACTCCACAAAAGGCGTCATGATATGTGGCGAAGGACACTTTGTGTACTACTGTCACTCCACACCCACACCCTCTTCCCTGTTTCAATCACGAAAGTTGTGGTATCTCCATGGTCTTCTCGCTAGACACAAGCTCATCGTACAAAAAATTAGTCACCCCCAGAGAAATCATTACAAGCGTCATTTAATACCGGGTAATTTCACCTCTAGACTTTATATCCATGTGAATTCGATTACAAAATGAGTCCACTAGGTTGTGCACGTACGTCACATCCAGTTTAAGCCACTCGCTGAGGATTTGATTGCACAATTCCATCACATTGCGGTCATGATGGCGCTTCAGTCCGGAACCGCGTGACTGCTCTGTCATGGATGTGTGTGATGTCCTTAGGTTAGTTAGGTTTAAGTAGTTCTAAGTTCTAGGGGACTTACGACCTCAGATGTTAAGTCCCATTGTGCTCAGAGCCATTTGCACCATTTTTGCGGGCATGATGGTGTCGACGATTTACCCGCTTTTCGAACATGCCGCACAGATATTCTAAGGCTTTCAAGTCTGGTGATTCTGCAGGCTAGTCAAGTTAATATAGTGTGGGGCAGTATTCAGGAAAACAGTGATATATCCTTCCAACCCGATGAACTTTTCTGTAGTCGTCTGTATGTGTCTGTGTGACCAATGGCCTCTTGCTGGGTGACCGACCCCAAATGTTCGTTGCCTGCAGTTTTCGACGCAATATTCGCCCCCTAAAGGGGGTAGGGCCGACCCCGGTAACTGAGTGGTGAGCGCGACACAAAGTCGATCCTAAGAGCCCGAGTTCGATTCCCGGCTTGATTGGAGATTTTCTCCGCTCAGGGACTGGGTGTTGTGTTGTCCCAATCATCATCATTTCATCCCCATCGACGGGTAAGTCGCCGAAGTGGCGTCAAATCGAAAGACCTGCACTCGGCGAAAGGTCTACCCGACGGGAGGCCCTAGTCACACTACATTTACATTTTACGGGGGTAGGGATGGAAATTAATTCATTGCCTGCGCAGCAGTTCCTGTCGCGTCATCGGTTTCTCTTTTTTTTACCACAATTCTGACGTCGTGCTTGTGTGGCCAAGTGTGTTACACCACTCCCCCTGGAAACGTTGAGCAATTCACCGTGAAACGCCAACAAATCCAGCAACTTCACATGCCATATGGCCATGGCCACGACCGAACACGACTGCCTTCCGCTTTTTGCCACTCTGTCATGTCCTTACATTAAGCATGTTTACATACAATGTCCACTTGAAATATAAATATCTCACTGATCGCCTTATACTCCCGCAGAGGTGTGTCGATCGCTTATGAATTCATCTATGCGTGTACACAGGGGTGATTAATTATTTGACCGGTGAGCTTACGTGGGAGGAAGCAATAGATTGGTTGACTTGTCCAGAAACTTCTGCTCTCGGAATCTGTTACGAGACTGTGATGTCTCTCTTGTGGCGTCCCGACTTGAGTTAGATGAGCATGTCTGTGGCGCTTCCGCGCTGAATAAACAAACCTGAGACGAAAATTGCTTCTCTTTTTTGGATCTTGTTTCCCTACTAACTCCGTCTGGTTTGGGTCCTAGATTGACAAGCAATACAGACCGGTCGAACGAGGGTTTTGCAATCTACCTTCTTCGTGGGTCATTCCACTTTAAATTGTTCCGTACGCACACTCCTAATATTTGTGGCTGCTCGTAGTGAGTGTTCGGCGTTAGTGTAAACGTATAATAATGACTGTTTCAACCTATTTACGCACAATACGTTGCATTTGTTTGCAGAAGTTCCACTGCCAATCACTGCACCAAGCATTGCCCGAATTTCTGCAGGTTTCCCTCCATTTCCCAACAATTTTCTGGCGCTACAACCGCCATACACCGTCAGGTGGCTTGCGAAGTATGGACATAGATGTAGATATATGCACAACATCATGCTCTATGAACAGCCTCGTGGTGATTTTACATGTATAAATAGTGAACAGTATTGGTAGTATAACACTTACCAGGTGTACGCCCGAAATTAGTATTTTGACTGAAGATTTCTCTCCGTCAAGTATGACGTGTTGTGTTGTGTTTTTTAGTAACTACTCAGTCCAATTATAAAACCTGTCTGATGTTCCATACCCGCTTGTTTTTTTTTTTTTTTTTTCATTAGAATACCTTCCGGAAGCCAATGAACACGGCATCAACCTAACCACTGGTAGCTGCGATGTTCTGAGTCTCGTGAAGAAAGAGAGCGAGATGGGTTTCATACAATCGTTGTTTTCCGAATCCCACACAGGAAGCCGGCCGGAGTGGCCGAGCGGTTCTGGGCGCTACAGTCTGGAACCGCGCGACCGCTACGGTCGCTGGTTCGAATCCTGCCTCGGGCATGGATGTGTTTGATGTCCTTAGGTTAGTTAGGTTTAAGTAGTTCTACGTTCTAGGGGACTGATAACTTCAGAAGTTAAGCCCCACAGTTCTCAGACCCATCTGAGCCATTTCCAACCACACAGGAGATTATCGGTCCTGGAAAAGGTCATAAAACGCGGCATGAAACGTGTCGCAAAACTCTACAACAGAGTGACGTCAGCGATACGGGTGTCTGTTCGAGGATCCTTCTCGAAAACAAGTATGACGTGCGCATGTTTCCATTCACTTTCTCCAGCGACCTACGGCAGACGGCTGTTAGTAGAAGTCCAAGTTTCTGCTTTAAATAATGAAACACTACACCGGTTACGCTACTTCATGCTTAGCTTGACGCGTTTCGAGAATTTATTATCATGTTCAATAGCAAATATTTACGTAAGTATTATCCGTGATGTTTGCAATGTGTTTTTATGCCCTTCTTGCGCTACAGGCATCTTTTTCATATTATAAGCTACTGTGCATTCTCCATTTGGAAAATACCACACACACATACTTCAATTTCAGAAACGAAGAATGTGAGTGACGTTTTATGCGTGTGTGTGTGGTTTATGGTGTAATTGAGGAGGTACAGTACCTTATGATCTCAAGAAGACGACTACAGTGCAAGAAAGGCAGAAGAGCACGCAAGCAAAAATAACACATGTGATTCTTCAGTTTCTCCAGGCGTATTTTATAACGAAATAAATCTCGGGTGAACAGCCTGGTATGAGTGTGCATAGAACACAATATTTCGGCAATCGATCACGTTGCCATCATCAGGTGCGTTGATGTATTGACCGGCGGTGGGCCAGCGCCACGTATATATAGGACAATCCCGCTCCCGCTCCTCCCTCAGGCGCTTCCTATGAGTTGGTGCGGTCCGCGCCCCGCGCGCGGTCCAGGTACAGCGTCCGTTCTCCCGCCGTCTGGGCGCTGCGTCCTAGGTCCTCTCGTTCAGGAGGGTCTGCCGGCACCGCTCTCGTTATCCTTCCCTCCTCCCCCGAAGTCGGCACACTGAGAAATATCCTTTCTCTTCTTAAGCCGGGTGATCGCGGGTTCCCACGCCTTGCTATGGATGTAACCGCTGTCACGATTTAGTTGTAGCTGCCTTACTCTGATCTCTATGGCTTCTTTGACGACGCAGTCCCAATATATGGAAGCCGTGTCGTGACTTTGGTTTGGTCATAATTCATGCTGTGGAGTTCCGACAGTCAATGTTCAGGGATTGCCGAGTTACTGGGCTGTTGCAGTAGTGTGCCGTTGATGTTCTCGGCATCGGTCCTCAATGGTACGAATGGTCTGCCCTATGTATACACTACCGCATTGGCAAGGTATCTGATAAACCCCTGATTTACGTAGACCAAGGTTGTCCTTGTGTCCTATGCACACTCATACCAGGCTGTTCACCCGAGATTTATTTCGTCAAAAATAACACAAATTACTTACGTAATATTTGGGGTTGACAACGAGAAAAATTCTCGAAACTCGTCGCGCTAAACACGAAAAACTACGTAACTCGATCAGCGTTTCATTATTTAAATTATGGGTGACACATTCGTAGAGTTTCGATAAATGTCGATCATGATGAATGAAATCAAGAGCTGCAAGTTCTTCTTCTTCAAATGGTTCAAATGGCTCTGAGCACTATGGGACTTAACTACTGAGGTCATCAGTCCCCTAGAACTTAGAACTAATTAAACCTAACTAACCTAAGGACTTCACACACATCCATGCCCGAGGCAGGATTTGAACCTGCGACCGCAGCGGTCGCTCGGTTCCGGACTTTAACGCCTAGAACCGCACGGCCGATCCGGCCGGCGAGTGCTTTAGGGAAGTCACGGAAAACCTGTATCCGAATGGTCTGAAACTGATACGAACCGTCGTCCTGCCGAATGCGTGTCCAGTGTGCTAAGGACTGAGCCACCTCTTTCGGTCCCATCCCGAAACCGAGACCACAGTGCTAACCACTGAGCCACATGCCGGTCCCATCTCACGTTTCCTGCCGGCACGGTCACTCAGCGTCTGACCAGATGGCTTTGTTCCGCCCGCTGACTCAGCTTAAGACCAGAACTTGACAGGATTTTTCTGTCCGTGTGTGGAACAGATTACGATTCCCCCCTCCCGCCGCACACCTCTTGCGGCGGGTACTCACGTGTCAGGCGCCGCGCGACCGGACACACAGCAGTGCCGGGTCGGCGCATTGCGCGCCTCAGCTGTCAGACGCACGCCTCGTCCGGAGAGCTCGTCCCGACGCTGCGCAGACAATGGCCGTCTTTCCCAGGCGGGCGGCGCCGCGTCCTCGGCGACAAAGACCTGCTGAAACTCCGCCGCAGGCAGGCTCCTCCGCTCTCTACTTGTACGACACGCCACTCAGCCGAAAGCTTTCCTCTTTCCTTTGTGCGAGCAAACTCGATAACGATCACACGAATCTCCCGTATAAGCCCTCGAGACACCAGTTCTACAACCGAATTAGTCTTTGTTCGTTTCCAGCGTAAGAGACCCGTGTACTTCTTTCGACATTCACGTCTAAAACCGCCACGACGTCGTAGTTACACCGCTAAGGAAACATTATCAGCTCGATGTCATATTTCATGGAGAAAAAAAAAACACTTGCAACGGAAAAAAAGCACTATTGTAAGATATGCGCCCTACAATCGACCCAGCGCGAAACTTTGAGCCATTTGTGTGACAGTATTTGGCTATGACCTACCGAATGCTCAGCTCTTAAACTTTCGTGCGCGCCGGTTGTCTGTCACTCGCTCTGTCCCACTTTGGCCACCTACACTACTGGCCATTACAATTGCAATACCAAAAAGAAACGCAGATGATAAACGGGTATTCATTGGACAAATATATTATACTAGAACTGACATGTAATTATATTTTCACGCAATTTCGGTGCATAGATCCTGAGAAATCAGTACCCAGAACAACCACCTCTGGCCGTAATAACGGCCTTGATACGCTTGGGCATTGAGTCAAACAGAGCTTGGATGGCGTGTACAGGCACAACTGCCCATGCAGCTTCAACACTGTACCACAGTTCATCAACAGTAGTGACTGGCGTATTGTGACGAGCCAGTTACTCGGCCACCATTGACCAGACGTTTTCAATTGGTGAGAGATCTGGAGAATGTGCTGGCCAGGGCTGCAGTCGAACATTTTCTGTATCCAGAAAGGCCCGTACAGGACCTGCAACATGCGGTCGTGCATTATCTTGCTCAGATGTAGGGTTTCGCAGGGATCGAACGAAGGGTAGAGCCACGGGTCGTAACACGTACGAAAAGTAACGTCCACTGTTCAAAGTGCCGTCAATGCGAACAAGAGGTGACCGAGACGTGTAACCAATGGCACCCCATACCATCACGCCGGGTGATACGCCAGTATGATGATGACGTATTCACTTTTCCAATGTGAGTTCACCGCGATGTCGCCAAACACGCATGCGACCATCATGATGCTGCAAACAGAACCTGGATTCATCCGAAGAAATGGCGTTTTGCCATTCGTGCACCCAGGTTCGTCGTTGAGCACACCACCGCTGGCGCTCCTGTCTCTGATGCAGCGTCAAGGGTAACCGCAGCCATGGTCTCCGAGCTGATAGTCCATGCTGCTGAAAACGTCGTCGAACTGTTCGTGCAGATGGTTGTCGTCTTGCAAAATTTCTCCTCCTTACATGAGGCATCACAACAACGTTTCACCAGGAAACGCCGGTCAACTGCTGTTTGTGTATGAGAAATCGATTGGAAACTTTCCTCATGTCAGCACGTTGTAGGTGTCGCCACCGGCGCCAACCTTGTGTGAATGCTCTGAAAAGCTAATCATTTGCATATCACACCATCTTCTTCCTGTCGGTTAACTTTCACGCCTGTAGCACGTCACCTTCGTGGTGTAGCAATTTGAATGGCCAGTAGTGTAATTCCCGATTTCAGAGTACTGTACAGCGAAGTGACAGCCAGAGCCCCCTTTTTCGATCTGTCCGTAATCTTCTTCACACCGATCGCGAATATCTGTGGCCCGAGACGTGGCGCACTCTCATCCATAAAAATTCCGTCGTGGTCTGGGAACAAGAAGTCCATTACGGCTGCAAACGGTCTCCAAGTAGGCGAACATAACCACTTCCAGACAATTATCGGTTCAGTTGGACCAGAGGGCGCTGTCCATTCCATGCCAATACAGCCCACACAATTATGGAGCCACCACCAGCTTGCACAGTGTGTTGTTGAGAACTTGGGTCCACGGCTTTGTGGGGCCAAACCCCACTCGAACCATAGCATCAGCTCTTACAGCTCAAACCGGGACTTCTCTGACCCTTCACAATCGTCTATGGTTCTATCGACGTGGTCACGAGCTCACGAGAGCCGCTGCAGGCGCGATGTCGCGCTGTTAGATAAGGTATTCGCGTCAGATGTCTGCTGCCATAACCAATTAAGGCCAAATTTCGCCACACAGTCCCAACGGATATATATTCGTCGTATGTCCCACATCGATTTCTGTGGTTATTTCACTCATGTTGGTTGTTTGTCAGCACTGACGACTCTACTCATACGCCGCTGCTCTCGGTCGTTATGTGAAGACGGTTGCATACTGTGTTGTCCGTGGTGAGAGATAACGCCTGAAATTTGATATTCTTGGCACACTCTTGACACTGTGGATCTCAGAATATTGAATTCCCTAACGATTTCCGAAATGGAGTATCCCATACGTATAGCTCCAACCACCATTCCGCGTACAAAGTCTGTTAGCCCATTCAACGGCCAGCCGCGGTGGTCTAGCGGTTCTAGGCGCTCAGTCCGGAACCGCGCGACTGCTACGGTCACAGGTTCGAATCCTACCTCGGTCATGGATGTGTGTGATGTCCTTAGGTTAGTTAGGATTAAGTAGTTCTAAGTTCTAGGGGACTGATGACCACAGATGTTAAGTTCCATAGTGCTCAGAGCCATTTGAGCCATTTGAACCCATTCGCACGGCCATAATCAGTCGGAAATCTTTCCACATGAATCACCTGAGTACAAATGACAGCTTCGTCAATGCGCTGCCCTTCCATACGTCGTGTATGGGATACTACCGCTATCTGTACATGTGCATGTAGCTATCTCGTGACTTCTGTCACCTCATTGTATGTCAATCACAAGCATGTATACGTTGAATATTATTTTGAGAGTTTTCTCATATTGATGTTGTGCAATTATATAGACGCTTCAAGTTCAAAATTAAAAATTTAAGCAAATGCGCAAGTTATTATCAAATGGAGTTAATGATTTTAGAGCTAGAGTTTAATCATGCCAATCAAGCTGGAGAATAGGAAGCCCCAGTAAATGCACTTTACTTCAATAGTGCCAACTGTAAAATGCAAACAGACTACCCATTATAGAGGCGTTAATATTACGCTACTTCTTTAACGGCACATTAATTCGTTGCTACAGCTGTCGGCAGGTGACGGTTGAAGTCATGAATGTAGTATATATCTGGCTCCTGCTGTGATCACAAGCGAGGTAGATTCTGTCCTATAAGTTAGTCAGGGGCCTGAAGATGGCGTAGTAAAACGCTCAAACTGGTTGCCAAATAAAATAAGGTTGAAAATTGACGGCTGAAAGATGTTTAATTTGACATGCTCTATCGAATAGCAGAGTCCCGCAACCATCTCTAAGAAGATGGACATACAAAGACTTTTCTAACTTTAGTTCTTGACGTACTCTGTTAAACCTTTGATGTAAGATTAAATCTCTTAAGGAGATGATTGTGCCAGTACTAAGATTTTATCAAATTTAGTACAGAATTATTTAAAGCTTTGGGTACTGGTGCTGATGAACAGAGCGGAATCGAACGCCTTGTCATCCTCTGTCAATGGTTTCATTGTGGGGAGCGGCGTGGGGTCAGCACACAACTCTCTTAGCCGTTGTCAGTTTTCTCGATCTTGGTTTTCAAATGTGTGTGAATTCTAAGGGACCAAACTGCTTACGTCATCGGTCCCTAGACTTACACACTACTTAAATTAACTTAAACTAACTTATACTAAGAACAACACACACATCCATGCCTGACGGAGGACTCGAACCTCCGGCGGGAGGGACGGTGCAGTCCGCGACATGACGCCTTAAACCGCGCGGCCACTACGCGCGGCCTCAATCTTGGAGCTGCAAATTCTCACTCAGGTAGTTGTTGGTTGTAATTAAAGTGCTTCTACTTACGGAGGTCCAGTAACAGCTGTAATTATCGTATCGCAGCGAAAGTTGGGTTGGTTTGGGTTGTTTGGGGGAGGAGACCAGGCAGCGAGGTCATCGGTCTCATTGGATTAGGGAAGGACGGGTAAGGAACTCGGCCGTGCCCTTTGAAAGGAACCATCCCGGCATTTGCCTGGAGTGATTTAGGGAAATCACGGAAAACCTAAATCAGGATGGCCGGACGCGGGATTGAACCGCGAAAGTTGGTAGATATGTTAATCCATTAATGCGGAACGAATTTAACGAATTTATGCTGAAAAAATTAGTTCCAATTTCGGCCACCAAGTGTAAATCTGGCGCCGTATACTTTTCATTTGACGTTCTGGTATCCACACTGTCATTTGACAAGCCATAACGAGAGTGAACAGTGTGGCTGTCGAGAACAGATATTGTGCGCTGTTAGTGGGTCTGTTTTATATGAACAGCAGCAAAAACGGTGCTGCATTGAGAGAGTATCGCTGACCGAAAAGTCTGAGGAGATGCCCGATGTTATTAAATGGTTTAAAGAAAATGGTAATGAAATTGGAAAACACGGGTTAGCGCGGTATAGTGCCTGGAAAGGAAGACATACTGTCCCTGTGGATAATATTGAGGAGGTTGCTGTTATAACTGATCACGGAGCACATTCCCCGGACAGTCTGAAAGGAGGCCTTTATTTGGGACACGTTCGGTCTCTACCTGATCTGAAGGCTGTCGAGAAAAACTGTGCCACACAGGAACACGTTTCTCAGATTCTACCGGAACTGTTGATCACGTCGTTTTACCGATGCAGTATCTCGTCGATGTCTCCGGTGCTCACAATGAACAAATTGCGTAAGCGGCTGCTAATAATGAAATCAACATTATGCCTTTCTTACTTGTTTGATCTTTTCTAGCTACGTCCCGTTTGTAATTAATTGCGTATGGAAACATTTCTAAAAGTCTTCCTTGGGTTTTTCAGCATAAAACGGTTCCGAATTAACGCTTTAGCATACCCACCAAGTTTCGCTGCCATTCGATGATTACAGCCCACAGTGGACCTCTGTGAGTAGTTATAACCACTTCTTAGCTCCTCAATTGGCATTACGAGGCTGAGTGCACTCCGTTCCACTTTTCCCATCCGCAGCGAATGAAGGTGTTCTTAGTAGTCTCCTACATTACGATCAAAGATACAGAATTCCATAAAGAGCCGCAATACCGCGACCAGAGTGGAGTAAACTGAACAACCCCCGCCACGTTTTATGTAGTCAAAACAAAGCGGCGTGTTAAATGATGGACAGTAAAGAAGGGTTGACAGAGGAGATAGAGAAGATCCAAAGAAGAACGGTGCGTTTCGTCACAGGGTTATTTGGTAAGCGTGATAGCGTTACGGAGATGTTTAGCAAACTCAAGTGGCAGACTCTGCAAGAGAGGCGCACGGCATCGGGGTGTACCTTGCTGTCCAGATTTCGAGAGGGTGCGTTTGTGGATGAGGTATCGAATATATTGCTTCCCCCTACTTATACCTCCCGAGGAGATCACTAATGTAAAATCAGAGAAATTCGAACGCGCACGGATGCTTTCCGGCAGTCGTTATTCCCGCTAACCATACGCGACTGAAACAGGAAAGGGAGGTAATGACAGTGGCACGTAAAGTGCCCTCCGCCACACACCGTTGGGTGGCTTGCGGAGTATAAATGTAGATGTAGATATAGTTAAGGAATTACTTTCAACTTTCAGCTGTTATCGAAAAAAAAACGAAGATAGTTCCTAACAAAATACACTTGACTGTGAGGATGCTTTCAACGTACTGACATTGACGTGTATCTCTTGTAAACACCTTCCTTTCTATGCGTTGACGACTGTGTATTTTTTTAGTTTTTGCAGGTAATTTGAAAAATCGAAAACTCTAGGTACAGCACGGTTACATAATCGCCTTTTGTCATTCACTCCCTACATGAATTCGGCTTCAAAACGTGAAGAGCAGATGTGGATGGGTTCTGTCGGAAATAAATTTCCTGTTACATCAGAGAACTCACGTTTTCGTCAGCAGCTTATTTTTCAGTGGAGACTAGGGCCAAGTAACAAATGCACATATTCAGTTAAAATTAAACGGTAAAAAGTTCTTACTGCACAAATGCACAGAAATGCACAAGGCCACTACCAGATAATATTTTTAAACAGTACTTGGTTGAAATAATAAATAGTCGTAGTTTCATTGTCTCTGTGAATGCAGTTACATGCTACGCAAACGGCTGGCATTATTTCGAAACTGTATTCTGCAATCGCCTGTCTTATAAAGTCACACACGAATGCTTTCGCTTACAAACCAACTGCATAATGACCGTACAAGGCATGGTGCGTAACAGTACAGCGTGGTACTGCAGGCAGCACTGATTAACCAGGCACTTTGGTTAATATGGGCATTACCATTAATAAATACAAAGTTGATCCAACGGTGTCTATAAATATGTAACATAAACTATCAGAAACACTCTTACATTAGGATGTAGTGCCAAAATTTCATTCAACTACTATACGTCGCCGCCCCATGGAAAAGTACCCTGAGCGTATTGGCTGTTAATCCCAAGTGAAATGAAACGTTAACTGCGGATTACAGCTAGCGGCCAATACACTTGTAGCAAAATTACAATTTAAAAAAAAGTTTCCAGGAACATTCTCATAACGGTCCATCGGTTTATAGCGTCATACTTTAATTTGAATCTTTTCCAGGAGACGTAATAAGCTGTGTACTTATGTTATAGCCACTTCAGGAACCTCTTCGGAATATCGATAGTAATGTCCATGTTTGCACACAGGGAGGTTTAATAAAGGGAGATTGTGCTACAGACTTATACGCTGTAAGTTGCTCTAAAGCCAGAAGCTGCCCTAAAATTTTTCAGATCCCTGCCTACGATTGCTTCTGGGTCTTAATTTCCGTAGCGGGCACGTAGTAGTTGTTTCAAGTACTACATGTTAAGGCGCCTTGATAAAAAACACAGACATTTTATGGTCTTACATTGTAACCTCCCCACAAAAATGAATGAAAATAATTAAATATGAATGGAACCAAGTGTAACCTCCCCGTAAAAATATGACAGTGAAAAGGATTGAATAGAATTGCAAATAGTGCCAAATGTTAGCTTCCCACAGTAATAAAACTCAATGATAATAAAAATGTGCAAAAAATGTTAAGTCCCCACAAAATTAACGTTAAGATCAACCTGATAAATTTATATAAGGGCAGCTGCGCTGACCTTAGGCCCTGTGCCGTAATTAATCTGGTAAATTGATTCTGGAAGGAAAAACATAGGAAATATTGTTTCAATTGTAATGATTCTTTCCTTAAAAACGATTGCTTTGAAAACGAAATTATTATTGGGGCATTTCTTGAACAAATTAATTACAATTACCATACATTATTAGCTGAACGCAACGCTGCTTCATTACCTTATTTAACAATATACCTCGTCCTGAATCGTGACCAGAGACCCATGTCGACGCCCGCCGACTCCTCACACACGACTCCGACCGAGTACAACTCGCGACTACTACTCGCTCTGCCGGCTCCACACACACTACTGTACACTCGCGCGGTCAAGCGCAGACTAGCAACGATAAATAACTCTCTGGTCAGAGATTCTGTCATGCCTCGCCATCGCTGGTACTGACTACATACGTGTTTCAACATACATATTGATATACTAATATGGCTCATTTGGTCACGTTAATGCTACTTTCTTTCTGTTATGCGTTTCGAATAACAAAGAATAGGAATATGTGATACGACAAGACTGCTTTCCAGCTTCTTCCTCAGTACGAACTGACAAAACTGAAGTACAAAAATGGTTCTATTGGCTCTGAGCACTATGGGACTTAACATCTGTGGTCATCAGTCCCCTAGAACTTTGAACTACTTAAACCTAACTAACCTAAGGACATCACACGCATCCATGCCCGAGGCAGGATTCGAACCTGCGACCGTAGCGGTCACGCGGTTCTAGACTGAAGCGCCTAGAACCGCACGGCCACACCGGCCGGCTAAAAATGAAGTTCGGTGTATGTCTTTTCCCAAAAATGCTAAGAACATACACTGCCGGAAAAAAAAATTAGTACACTTCGAAAGATGACGTCAGTTTTGATCCGATGATGGCATATACCACCTGGGGGATAGTAGACGTGCTGATAATGGCTGCAACGCCGTCCGCCAACAGATAGCGTAGGGGGATACCAGAGCGCCATCTGTGTCTACCCTCTAACAGGGAACGCTCACAGCCCGAAGGCTCAATGTAGTGCAGATGTGAAAAGCACGCAGGCAACCACGCCGCGGAGATGCACTCAAGCTTCCGACTGCCAACAGAGCCAGACTGAAAAGGGTCAAGTTGTGGCGTTCCTAGTGGTGGGATGGTACTTTCCGAGAATTGCTGGACGTCCTGCGTCGGTTGTGCAACGATACTGGTATTCGTGATCACGTGAGCATTCTCAAAACCCATAGGCTAGATTCTGGACGTACATGCAGCGCAGACACCCGCCATTGTCGTCATATTGCAAAGGGCAGCAGTGGCGAACACTACAGCTACCACTACACAGGTAAGAAGGCAAGTGATCCCAGACGCGTCAACACGTACTGTAACGATAACGATATGGTTATTAGCAGTGGAACTCTGGGCACGCACATCCAGTGGCGGATTTACATACAGGCCCACTAGGCACGGCCCTAGAGGCGACACCTTGGGGGGGGGGGGGTTGCCATTTTTTGCTCTGTACTCATTTTAACCTTTTACGCTTTAAAATAAATGCGCTTACAACCGAAAAAAATTTTTAATATTGTTAAACAACTTTCCAGTTTATGTAAGCCTTAAGAACGAAATTCGACAATACAAGCTAGATAATTTTACCGTAAACTTTTAAATGGTGAATTAACTTTGCAGGATTTTCTAATATACTCCTGTAGCACCGGTGTCGTTTTGTGCACCATGTAAATTGTTCGGAGGTAAGACCGCGATTGCTACTAATGGTATTGCAGATTGGAAAAATATTTCTAATAAATTATCTCATCATGGGAATTCACTTGAGCACAAAAATTCTGAGTTATCACTCTTAAGAAAAAAGTCACTTGGAACAATAGATAACCATTTCGAGTCATATGCTGAGACAGAAAAAATGTACTGGCCCAGTGTGCTGAAAAGTGTGTTTGCAATAGTGAAGAAGCTAACAAGCTAACAAGTCTTCCCTTACGTGGACACGTTGGAAGATTCCATTCATTACGTAATGGTCAATTTATGATGACTCTTGAACTTATAGCCGAGTCCGATCCTTTTCTCTCAGAGCACATTGGACGATATGGAAATCCAGGGCAGGGACACACAAGTTATCTTTCTTCAACTATCTGTGTTGAAATATTAGAGCTTCTTTCTGAACGAATAAAAAGAATTATAATATGTGAAATAAAACAGGCCAAATATTTCTCTACAATAGTAGATTCTACTGCGGATATTTCACATATTGATCAATTATCTTTCATATTAAGATATGTGAACGAGAATGGTGAACCTATTGAACGGACACAAGCCCGAAAACTTAGATGAGGCCGTACTAAAAGTCCTGTCTACAAATTCCATTGATATTACTGACTGTAGAGGCTAGTCAATTGACAACGCAAGCCATATTTCAGGAACCTACAATGATTTGCAGCAACGCATTAAAGATCGAAATCCGAAAGCGCATTATGTGCGTTGTGTACATAATCTGAATTTAGTCGGTACTAGTGCTGCAAGCTGTTGTAAGGGAAGCATGTTCATTTTTCAGTGTAGTGCAAAACCTTCATATTTTTTTTCTGTGCTTCTACACAGCGCTGGGATAAACTTCTTTCTTTCATGAAACCAGGTAGCAAAACGGTGAAAGTTTATCAAAAACACGTTGGTCAGCAAGAGAGGAAGCGTGTGTAAGTCTATATGAGAACTGGAAGGGCGCTATCAATGCCCTCACATATATTGCCAATAATTAGTTTGAAAAACCACTTGCGCGAAATGAGGCTTCAGCTTTATTGAATCAACTGAGAAGACTAGAAACAGTATTCACAATGACAGTATGGAAGGACATACTCCAGAGATTTAATAGTATAAATCTGAAATTGCGAAGTGTAAATATTGGTACTAAAATAGTGCACGAATTATACGTAGGTTGGAACTTAAATAGCAGCAACGCTGCTGTGGAGACACTACGCAATGGAATCTACTGTTGTCGCTGATAGCACACGTTGTTGACATACCTACCTTACCCCCCGAGCAAATAGACTCGCCCGTCCCACGTCACCGGCGTGCGTACAGTCGAGGGAAACACTGTCACTAGTGAGCGAGCGGTCTAACGTAACAGTGTCACTATTTTTTCGAAACAGGAACAACGGAGTTGGATCAAGATTGAATGTGCCAGAGTTCGTACAGCACGACAGTGTCATCAAGGTCTTCAAGAGGCGTGCGGGGAATCGGCATTGCCGTGCAGAACAGTGGCACGTTGGGCAAAATCCTTCAACATAGGTCGGCAAACTATGGCAGACATGCATCGGGCAGGTCGTCTTAGCGTCTCTGAAGAAGAAGTGCATGCTGTTGCCGCATTACTGGACAGTGATCGACGCCATACGATTCGTGAGCTCGCCCGCGAAACCGGATTAGCGCATACGACTGTGCCTCGCACCCTGAAGGAATGCCTGGGTATGCATTATTTACGAAATGCAGAAATGGATGAGTTACGACGTTGCTTAGACGCACTTACAGCGCTGTGAGCGCGAAGGAGAGGCTTTCTTACGCCGTATCGTAACAATGGATGAGACATGGGCCACATCGCACGAGCCGAAACTGAAACGACAATCCAACGAATGGCGTCATTATGGGTCACCGCGAAAGTCGAAAGTGCGTCAGAGCCCCAGTATGGTGATTAGTTACGGGGATTCTCGTGTACGACTGTGATGGTACAAATTACGTTCCTCCAAGGCAGACCGTCAGTGCACAGCATTACTGTTCATTTCTGGAGCATCACCTGCGACCAGCTTTGTGAAAGAAGCGGCGAGACTTTCTGCGCAACGCACCCATCATTTTGTACGACAATGCGCGGGCGCATACAGCGCACGCTATAGCTGTTCCGTTCAGTCGATGGGAATGGGAAGTACTGTACCATCAACCATACTCCCCGGACTTCAGTCCTTGTGACTTTGATTTGATTCCGAAGATGAGGGAACCACTTCGTGGCATTCGCTTTAGAACTGTTCCAGAGATTCGACAGGCAGTAGGCCGCTCCATTCGCACCATCAACAGAACAGGCTCTGCTAACGGTACACTACGCCTTCTACGAGTACATCGCTTGCGGACAGACCACTCAGCTGTAAACGGTGTCGAATGGTACTCGCAGACACTGGATGATGCGTTACAGACGCAATGTGCTGTGCTATGGTTCGGGATGTCACTGAGCGATCCGTCACTGCCATGCGCACAATTTGCCTATCAGCACGTGCAGTGGTGCACCGAGGTGAATGCGATCGACCACGTCGGTCCGTCGTACCCTCCTGCATCCAACGGTTACATATCCGCATTACAGTTGTTTGGTTTCGTCCAAAACGACTAGCGATTTCTCAGTATGATAATCCACAATCTCGGTAAGCCACTATCCTTCCTCTGTCGAACTCGGATACTTGATCAAACGATGTTCGCTGTTGTCTACGAGGCATAACTCATCGTCTTGTGGAACAACCACAAGGTAAACACACGTGCCGAACGTACACTCGTCGAAATCGCCAAGCCTTAAATGGCGCTATGAGGTGGCGCCACAGGCGCGCGTGATGTGCGTCTGCGCTGAAATTCTAATCAGTTGCATATCTCATCGCTGCAGACCCATGGTGTAAATTTCACTTGATTCGGATGCTTCCTTCAGGGTGTTGCATTTACCGTGGCCAGCAGTGTAGTTATTAGTTCGTGCACCGAAATCTCTGTTTCATTTTCATTTCTTACGCTTTCCTATAGTTTAATACCGAACGTGTTTTTTTATCTGCTACACATTCAAATTATTAGATCGCAAAATGACAGTTTAATTTTAATTTTGAACGCGTTTCTGTAAAAGTACGTATTAATTTCTAATGTATGACACGTTCACCTCAATTTTTAAATCGAAACACAACTTTTTTATTTTCATTTTCAATGGTTTCGTGTAAAAGAACATATAAAAGTGAATGTATAACAAAAAGTCGTTCTCTCCTACACGCTCTGCTGAATTTTTAGGCCATAAAAGAAAAGTTATTTTTCTTGTGTTCGTTTCTGTTTTCTTTCGAGAGAAGAATGTGTTAACACAATGCAGTTTTACTTTTGTTTTAAGCGCTGCCGTACACCAAGTTTAGTTCAGGAACCGTATTACGTTTTGATTGAGCTCGATCAGACCGCTGACGCGTCCTTCAGAACAACGAATAGCAGAGTACGGAAACAGCTCACGGTGCTCCCACAAAAACGGCAATTGTGAAGTGATCGGGTAATAGTTATTATTTTAAAAACGTTTTATTTTTTTTGAGGGGGCGGGGGGTGGGGAGGCGCATATAATATGGTGTGCCAGGGGAGCACAATTTTTAAATCCGCCACTGCCACTGTGCACATCTCTAACCAGTCAGCTCACGCCACACCATTGACGTGCGTGGATTGACTGCTGTCATTAGAGCATCATTTGGAAGATGGAGCTGCGCGCCATCGCCTTCAGCAATGACAGCGGATTCTGCCTGCACGTTCGACGTAGACCGGGTGAGCGTCTTCAGAATTGGCGTATAAACACAGTCAAGGCTCCAAACCATTCAAAGAAACAAAGGGGAGAACAACGACAAGCCGTCAAACTACACGCAGTGCCGGACAGCATCAACATGGCGAGGAAAACACACTACCAAAAAACTGTACTAACGACCAGGGCAGGTAACCGGAACGTTAATGGCCAAAAGGCAGAAGATACCGTTGGTGAACTTCACTAATCAGTTACAATCATTTCAATAGTTGTACACCATACAGGAAGAAGACTGCAAAATTTGCACTCCAGCACACCATACGTTTTCTTTTTTGAGATGGGGCCCCTCCACGCTCGCACCAACGTGGTGACCAAACCAAAAGTTCTACTGTCACCTCCGTAAACATGTTAGTTATCTAGTAAGTGGATCACAGGATGCTGGGCTGTGATGTTATCCGTGCGTCTGGGTAAGGCTACGCATTAACACGGTCCATCAGGTGATAGTGGACGAAACGCGAGTGAGGGTAGCGATTTGAAGAGCAGAGGGAAAAAAGTGCCATGGCTCGTGCCGTGGGAAAAAAACCTCTGCGACAGGGGATGGGTAGTAAGAGCAGTAGTGGCTTACTAGCTGCTATAGTTCATGCAAGGTTGGATTTGTTAGAATGGGTATCATGCATTATTACCGTGGCAAGCGATGGTGATGTATCCCAGTTGCTGCTGCTTGCGGGAACGGCAATGAACGAAGAGATGTCACAGCAATTGATGTTTCATTAACAGGTTAACCGACCACTCAACTCCAGTAACCAGGTTCGGTGGGCGACGAAATTTGCAGTTCTCGCAACTAGTGCCTCACGACTCCGACTGCGCACGCACGCCGCCCGCAGCCCCGGCCTGACCCCACACTGCGGAGACTTCCTTTCTGTGCTGTCACAACCGACCGACTACCCACACACACCACCACATGGAAAATATAGCGGTCACACCAAAGAGGGTGCAGCAGTAGCAGTATCGATAAACGCTGCTGCTGACACTCATGGGCAAGCAAACCGGCAACTCAGTGACACCAGTAAATCGAATAGGAAATGAGGCGACAGTACCGTACAGAGAAGATGACAAACAATAAACGGCATGAACACGAGCCGCGCATGTTTCAATTGCAGTGAAAGTAAACAGCAGAACCGAAGTCCCTGTATCACTGATGACCAAATAGTTCGCATTTGAAAACCGTACAGTTCAGAATTGGTATGCCAATTAGGCAAAATCGGCAGCTGCACAGACGCCCGCCAGGATCGTTGTATTGTAAGGGCAGAAGTGTCAGATCGTACAGCTACCACAACACAGACAAACAGGCTTGTGAGCCGGACATGTCTGCACGAATTCTTGCGAAGCTGTTGTTAGTGGTGGGACTACAGGCACGCGCAATTCTATCCCGTCTTCAGCTAGAACCACAGAATCGACGTGCACGGCTCGACTAATGCCATCAGAGTGTAACCTCGCACTTCCTAATCAGCCTATCGGATTGTGATATAAATGACCATGATCGCTTACGCCCAACGAAATTTTACAATGAATAAGTTATCGTCATCGACGGAAGATAATACTGGTTGTATGAGGAAAGTGTACAACAAACCCTTCTGAAGGAGAAATATATTCTAAGCCTAATCTAAATCCTGATAATAATTTTCAGATGGATGGAATTTAGTGCAATAGCTCACGAACCACACAGGGAGGAAAAGAGTACCACGTAATATTTAATACAGAAAATAACTTATTAGTAAAAAAGGGATATGGAACAGGGTCGCAAACCCACTAGGGCAATGAATATCCAGAATCCGATGATAGGTAATGGTAAAGAAAATGAAGCAAATAATCACTGGCGTGGCAACATAAGGTTGTCACACTTTGACGCAACACAAAGTTCACGAGAAAATATATGTACCAGAAAGCACTGAGTTTGTAGTTACTTATTCCGAAATAATAAATTTTGAAGGCACAAATAAATTAAGTTGCTGGTTAAATAAATGACTGACTATAACTGAAACTTCGTTACACAAAAAATGACTTTCAGTAACCTCAGCGTAGGGTAATGCAAAATTGGGAAGGACATTAGCAATTTGCTTTTAATTAATGAAAGACTGAATTACATTTACTTTAAGCAAATGACCAATCGATATCCGTTTAACACAAAAACAATAAAATATGTACCAAGTCAGCAGAAGTCACTCGCTAAGCTAAATACAGAATAAATGAAACTGTGTACTCATAATTTGTGCTGTATCTTTGGTTATTAGGTTTGCCACTGAAAGAGAGTGAAGTTAATACTCAAAATCGCAAATTAATTAAACCTCTATTACGCAATACAAGAATGAACAGTTACGGAGGCAGCAAAATTGAGACAAACTGGTCATTAGCAAACAAACAAAACTGGCAGAAAAAAGTTAATAAGTTTTCATATTTTTCGACATTCGATGACTGAATGTAAATAATAGGGTCTCGGGATGGTAATAATGTCTTAGGACAATGACATCACAGGTGCCCTACAATTTTTAACTACAGGTTATTATTCGAGAACATTAGTCATTAAGGCTTGTTACAAAATTCCCCACGGGTGATGCCTTTACGATATTAGTTATAATTTAACAGCCTTTGATGTTGTAGGTGTGCAGATGACAAAGAATGTGCCCGAGAACAATGCTGAGTTGTCACTGTTGCTGCTGCTGCTAATTGAGAAGCATGAGTCGTTTACAGAGTCATGGATAATTATGGGATAGACAATAGTTATAAATGCAGCTCTCTCCGCCTGTCCACTTCTACCGTTCTCTCAATACTCGCGGGCTAAGGAATTAGGTGCGCTTACGCTGGCGCAACTGGCGCAACCATACCTAGTTGTGGTACGAGGTACCCTCCGCCACGCACCGTATGGTGGATTGCGGAGTATGTGTGTAGATGTAGATGTAGATACCTGCGCACCGCGTCTGCGGGAGCGCCCAACAAACACATCCGCACACTTTCATGACTCAAGCTACTCCTATTCCTCTCTGCTCACAGCGCAACAAACTCTCCATTCGCAAAGATAAACAACGGCACAGTTACTGCTATTTTGTCGTTGCTATCGATACATTAAAATAAAGTTCCCTTGGCTATTACCCAGAAATTTACATTTACATTACAATTACAATCACTTATATACAGTCAGAAATAAATACACTACTACATCAATTACATATTAACTTCTTCTTCTTCGTGGATGGATAACTTAGGACCACACGTAATCAACATTTGTTGGCCTTCCTTTTCGCTTAGTATTCCTTCATAAGCAACGAATGGGCTAACTTTCGTTGCGTAGACCACGTAAGTCCGATAGTTTTTCTCTCTTTTTCCTCAAAACCCCGCGTGTTTGTGATTTTTCTGATTTCATTTCTGTCATGTAGATTTGGAGACCATAATTCTCTCAGGCCTTTTTCCATCTGTTTGTACCAGTTCGGTCTTGTAGTTTTGTTCTTTAAAAATGTATGGATTTTTTGCCTTAACCTGTTTCAGTCCATTCTTTCTAAATGTCCCATGAATTGGATTGTTATTGTGTCTGTTATTTTGGACATATTTTTATATATTTCTGCATTGGGTTTTGGATAATGCATACCATCTTTAGTTCTTGGTCCTAGGATTATCCTCATTATTTTACGTTCTTTCACTTCTGATTCCCCTTTTAGTGTTCTGTGTTGAAGATTTAGTGTCTCAGATGAGTAGAGAGCTTCGGATTTAATTACTGTTGTGTAGTGTCGTATTTTGCAGTTCCACGAGAGACTCTTTTTGTTGTAAACGTTTTTTTGTTAACTGAAACATCGTCTCCATCTTCTGGACTCTTGATCTGACAGATTTCTTTTCATTACAATTTTCTGCAATCCATTGACCTTAATATTGAAATTCTTTTGCTCGAGAGAAGTAGTTATTACCAATTTTTAGATCAGAAGGTGCATCTTTGATGTCAGTCACAAATTTTATTCTTTCAAATGAAATTTGTAAATCTATTTTTTCTGCCTGCTCTTGTAATAATTCTAGCTTTTTTATTTATTTATTTATTTATTTATTTAACCTGGCAAGATTAGGGCCATCAGGCCCTCTCTTACATCTAACCAGGCATTCTACTTATTTTACATTCATACGTTTTAGTAGGCATGTTAAACTACATCTAGTACAAAAAGTGAAATAAACAATTAGAAAGGTTAGTCAGCTGTTTCTGTGAATCGGTAATGTCTTGGGCGATCAGTGCCATGTCGTCAGCAAATGCTAAATGGCTCGGAGCACTATGGGTCTTAACTGCTAAGGTCATCAATCCCCTAGAACTTAGAACTACTTAAACCTAACTAACCTAAGGACATCACACACAACCATGCCCGAGGCAGGATTCGAACCTGCGACCGTAGCGGTCACGCAGTTCCAGACTGAAGCGCCTAGAAACGCACGGCCACAACGGCCGGCCTGTAGCCAAAAAAGAACCACAGCATTCGTGCTGTTTGGACGCACCTGCATTTACAGCACGCACGTCGGAAAGACACGAACACCACACAAATCCATTTCCTACATAACGGTGTTTATATTCCTGATCGAAGTCGCACTACGTTGCATCTAGGGCTCAGCAACGACCTCAAATGACATGTGATTCCTTTATAATTTAGGCTATAATCAGGACGATTAGTACACTCGTAAATGACAAAAGGTGACAATTTTTATGACACACTGCCGCCAGAAGCTAAACAAGGGAAACTGGCGTGGCGGATGTCGGCTTCAAGTATGTGACGTCATTACAACTCCCCTTATCATTCATCCATGTTTACACAGCACATTACTATGTTCTGCTGCGGAAGTAATCAGTTATTTACGATCACTGAGTTACAACTTCTCGTCTTTGTCATGGGATTGTTTGACTTGGCACGAATGAGACCAGTGCTTCAGCGTGCAGTTAGTTGCTGATGAATTTACCTGATTGGCGATTGCTGGTGCTACACTGTTTATGAGAGTTGTTTCACACTGAGCAGTGTTCTCGTTTCCGCAGTTGCTTTTAAACCGGTTCTGTGCACGGCTGCGTACGTTGTATGCTTGCCCGCTGGTAGCTGGGCAGATTTATCGCCTGTCCTCATGCGCCTGAAATAAGTTTTTACTCAGTGTACTAGTAAAACGTCCCGTCCTGTAATTTTGTCAACGCTGTGTACTGCTTTACCATGACCTAAAGCCCAGACTGCCCAACAATTATTTCAGTTGATGGTGGAAATGACAGTTCAGTATATCTTACCTAATCTCATCTCAGAGCAACTATGACGTTATCGCAGCTTTACACGTAGTTGTTGAAACAAGTAGAAAGGCACTCTCCTGTTGTTTGCAACGTGACTACTACCTTTCACGCAGTTCTCTTTACACCGTAAAATCACATATATGTGACAAATTTGCACTGCACACGTTTGAGTTACAAGGCAGGTAAATTGCTGACGAATAGGATCTAGCTCACAGTCGATCAAGACACCCAAACTTCTTACGCAATCAAAATTTAAAAAGGGTGCTTTCGAGGACGGATCTATTGAAGCATTGAATCCTCCTACATACTCTACCTGTTGGGATCGTCAAGAGTAAATGAGGCCAACAGCACGTTGAACAGAAGAGACGTTCAAATACACGTCTGACCATCCTGATTTATGAACAAATTTTACTGAAGTCAAATACTGGATCAGCTGTTTCAGTGGCATTCGGGAGGACGACGGTTCAATCCCGTCTCCGGCCATCCTGATTTAGGTTTTCCGTGATTTCCCTAAAATCGCTTCAGGCAAATGCCAGGATGGTTCCTTTGAAAGGGCACGGCCGATTTCCTTCCCCATCCTTCCCTCACCCGAGCTTGCGCTCCGTCTCTAATGACTTCGTTGTCGACGGGACGTTAAATACTAATATCCTCCTCCTCCTGTTTCAGTGGCTAAACCTGTGTAGTGTTGTCAATAATTTACAGTAGCCACTGCATATTTCGAGTGATACTGGAAAGTGTAAGTTGGCTACAGTACAGTACAGTACAGTACATGGCAAAGACGAACAAGAGCCTTATTTAAAACCTTGTATCTTATTTTATTATGTATTATTTACTTTGTTTCTAATCCATTGACCCTTACAACCAAGAACAGAATTCAGGAACATTAGACACAATTAAACAGTAGTTACTGTTACTTCACACAGGGGATATGAAGGAGACACTTTTAAAATCAATATCTGCACACTTTACTATAGTGAATAAAAAGTATTGAACATTGTGTCATTCAAAATCAAGCTTTTCCATAGTTTAATCGAAGTAACAAACTTCCCAATAATTCCAAACTTAAATATCCTTGTTAGAAAGTCTGATGACGTCGTAAATATATTTACAGGTTTGATAGTTCAGAGAACTTAAAAGTGACCGGTGTGAGAAGAAATCAATAATAAAGCGTTCTTTGAGTAGTGTCCATTTATTTGGTTCAGGGATCTTGAAACCATAGCTTGAGTAGAGACATTTCAATTGTAAACGAGCTGATTTTTCTTCATAGTACATAAATTTACGAAAATCGGCCAGAGATTTGAACTGCCACTGCCTTTATCCCTCCTCACTCTTTTACTGTCTTTCACACTATCTCTCTCTATCCTTCAACCCATGTCTTTCTCACACGCACTTATAACACCCGAAGAGTAAGTATTGTTTACTGGATGACGTCTAATGATAGTATAAGCCTCAGACGGAACAGCGTTGCTACGTTTGGATTCCCAAGAAATCACATTTTCGTCAATACTTTCCCCCTCATTAGTGCTCTAAACACTTTTCTTTAGAGCGGGTACTTTATTTCATAAAGAGTCCAATTGTCATCGTTACTTGGGAAAAAAATTCTATCGTAAGAAAATGAGATCCTTGATTGCAAAGCAGCATCCAAGAACCTTTCTGCTAACAGACGACATGCTGCCATCTAGCGGCTGCCTCGTAAGCTGATGTTCACAGCCAGTACCCGTTAGGTGGCACCACCTGGCGGACAAGAATTGCTACTCGTTCCTCGTCAAAGCCACCGCGGCTCAATCTCGGTCCAATTGCTCGTAATCCACGGAAAGCTATGTTACATATAGGACTACAATGCACTGGCTGTGATTGACAACTAATTATTCAGATTTACGATTTTCAATATATCCCCAAAACAGTTTTACGTAAATAGGCCAACGGTTGCTTCAGTAGCACGGTGGCAGTTTTTCATAACCAACTTAGTCGTGCTAAACAAACTACGAGCATGACCTCGACATTCCTCTCCCTCCCCACCAACGTTCAAAGGCACCTCGCAGACGTAATATTCACGCGCACTGTAGACCCTTCTTTCTGACTGTCTAAAACTATTTTTATATCCATGTGTCTCAGAAAGATTACGCTACTTAGGCGGACAATGGTAATCTGTCTACGAGAATCAGTTGGATTCCAGAGTATGAAACGAGAAAGATGTTACTACATCCAGTAGACTGATCCGTTACCTATTATGGCGTTGTTCAATTAGAACTTGAGCGTTGAAATGAACTCTTCACGCAGTCGCGAAAATTATCTGAGAGTTACCCCTAAAGTTATGAGAATTTGTGAACCGAGAGGATTCCTCGCACACACTAACACAACCCACGTAAATGCTGCACAGTCAGCACGATGATCGATTTAGGTTCTTAGAGATGTATGCGTACACTCTTTACTCTTGTGTAACATCCGTGAATGGATTAGAAGCACGTAATTAGGTGCTTGCCAAGCACCATTCAATGTGACAACGCATCGTATTCAGCATCTGAGCTAAGATGGGGCATACACATTAGTTTTGTGGAAAACGGACACGGGTGGAAGGAACGATCCACTGTTGCTGCACAACAAAACCCAAGGTTGTTGAAACAATCTGTTCGTTAACCAAGAAACATACTAATGCTATCTTTTAATAACCATCTACTATCTAGTGATTAGCCCGCCGCTCGTGGTCTCGCGGTAGCGTTCTCGCTTCCCGAGCGCGGGGTCCCGGGTTTGATTCCCGGCGGGGTCAGGGATTTTTCCTGCCTCGAGATGACTGGGTGTTGTTGTGTCGTCTTCATCATCATCATTCATCCCCATTACGGTCGGAGGAAGGCAATGGCAAACCACCTCCACTAGGACCTTGCCTAGTAAGGCGGCGCGGTTCTCCCGCGTCGCTCCCCTACGCTCTGTAAAGAAGTATGGGACTCATCATCATCTAGTGATTAAGTTAGATAAGCTTCAAGGCCAACAATCACCACCAATCAGCCACCAAGTACATCAGAATCGCAGATTCGTCTATAACTTTACTTTTCAGCGTCTCATGGTTTTATTTACAGAAACGCAAGACAAGCTCCTCAAGCATAATCCATTATCTCCCCGGCAATATTCTATGGCACGTCTTCACTATTCAAAACGAAATGAAGAATCGAGCTACTAGCGAATGAATGAGCGCTCAGAACTGAGTGTGTTTATCTCTTGGCAAAAACAAAGACCTCGTGAGACAGGTCATCCACTTCCGTGTTCCTTCATTTACCTTGAGGAGAAGTTTTCTTCATCCATACATTACACCAAAGCTCCGGATATCCGATAACACACAACTCATAACTTTTTTAAACAACTCTGCAGTCTTGTGTAAGTTACTAACACCTACATTAGTTTTCGTCACGTACGATGGATGAGGTTCCTGTATCGCATACGTTGTGATATTTTCTTTGGAAATCGAATATGTGGTAATGAAATACGAGAATCTTCACATGATATAGTTAGTGAACGTCGCCAGTGTTCAGTCATTGTAGGGTTCTCCCGGTTTTTTTTTTTTTTTAGTGCAGTTAATATACTGATTTTTGTCCTGGCATAAGTTCACGCTCTAGGTAACCTTCATATCATGCTAACAATCTCTAAAAACTTTTCAACTGATTTTTGTTTCGCGGACCGTCATATCTCATACATTCGTGATAGAGAGCAAGTTCTGCGAGCAGTTGAGCCGCTGAAAAAGTTAGTTGTACCGTAAATAGTGACAAATTTATGCTAAATTTGCAGAAATATGTTTTTAAGGTTCACCACAATATAGAGTTTGTGGCTTGAGAAATGAAAAAAATTATGTATGAAATTCATGTTTCATCATGAGTTGCTTTTATTTTAAACCCAAATATCGACCTTTTCAGTCGTGCACCATCTTCATGGGTAAGAATGTGTAGAGCATGTCATGAATAACAGTATACGACACAGGACTTTTAGAAGAAAACACACTAATACCAAGTGTCAACAGAGCAGTACCGAAGACAACGTCTTCATGATATGCTCTACACATTATTTAAGCAATGACATACGTAACGTTGTGTATTAAAGCATTTTAACCCTTACCCATGAAGATGGTCCATGACTGAAAGCGGTCAATATTTGGGTTTAAAAAATAGCAGGTGATAGTCCAACATGCATGTCATACATTACTTGACGGTGGTTGACACTCGCCTTCCAAAAATATTTGAAAAAATAATGTTAGAGTACTTTTTTTACTTAATACGTCTACTGTACATGGTTCTTTTGTATCTTTCCTGGTGTCATACATTAAAACGCCCTCTCGTTTGTCAGATGCAGCTAACCACACTGCTCCGACGCAGAATTAAAACGGAGAGACACAGGAAGTAAATCCACTTCCGCATCTCACTTTATATATGATAATCACTAGGTGTAAGTACCGAAAACAATCTCGTAACGATTCATACAAAGAAG
Organism: Schistocerca americana; assembly: GCF_021461395.2. NCBI lineage: Eukaryota > Metazoa > Arthropoda > Insecta > Orthoptera > Acrididae > Schistocerca > Schistocerca americana. Next base: position 209,741,732 of record NC_060125.1, on the reverse strand, counting down.
AAGGGTAACCTTATGGACATATGTGAAGAGATAAATATGTATGCCCATCCGCAAAGCTCTAACGAAAATAGGCTCTACGATCAGAGTAACCTAAGTAACACGTGTCCTCGACATATGCTTCTCCGTTATTCCTTTGCAGGCACTTCGCAGTTTCGTAGCTGCTTTCAGATGTTTGTAAACATATTTTTATCTTCCACGTTGTGTCAACGACATACTGGCATGCCTCTACAGTTCTATACATTCAAAATTTTTCCCGATTCATTTTCCCCTTTAAATTTTCCACTCAAAGTGTTTTAGAATTTCATTAAATCTAAACGACCACAGATAATTTTTCATTGTCAAAGCACGCAAAAAAGAATTTGGAGTATGTCAAACCATAATTACTTTTTGATGTCAATACTTTTTGTGCCAGTCACTAATGTAAATCTCTCCATTGCCTACGTGTTATCTCCTTGATCCAGTGCAGGACATTTTCACTATAATTTGACTGTGTGGTACAAACTCAAAAAAGAATTTAGACCCTTTTCCGTACTTTGAAATAAAGCTTATTAATTGCTTTTTAAACAGATGTCAGATATACTGTTCATCTGTAGTAAAAATTATAAGTTTGTGTCCATGTATACAACGAAAAGAAAGACTGTACCAGTGTTTCGAGAATGATCTATTATTTCAGATTAGTTCTTTTCTCTGTGGAAGAGCGGAAAACATGGTTCCACACGAAGTCCCACTTCGCGTACACCTCACTGCAACGTCATATCTACACCTACATACATACTCCGTAAGTCCCCGCAAGGCGGAGGGTACCATGTACCGTTATCAATCATTTGTTTTCTGTAACACTTACAAATAGAACAAGGACAAATCAACTGCCTATATGCCCCCCTATAAAGGCTAATTGCATTTATCTTACGCGAAATGTACGTTGATAGCAGTAGAATCGTTCAGCAGTGAACGTCAGATGCCAATTTTCTAAATTTTTCTTAACAGTGTTTCGCGAAGAGAAAGTCAACTTCACTCCACGGATTCCCACTGCATTTCACGAAGAATCTCCGTAAAACTGACGCCTTGATATATCTTTCTCAAATCCCGCCTGGTGGGGAATCCAAACACTCGACCAGTGCTCAAGAATGGGTCCCACTAGTGTTCTGTACTATGTCTCCTTTACCGATGAACCACACTTACCTAAAATTCTCTCAATAAACCGAAGGCGACCATCAGCCTTCTCTGCTACTATCCTTACGTATTCGTTACATTTCATATCGCTTTGCAACGTCACGCCTAAAATTAAATCGACGTGACTTTGTGGAATAGCGCATTACTAATTCTGCTTTCGAACATTGCAGAGTTGTTTTTCCTACTCAACTGCATTACATTTTCCTATATTTAGAGCAAGCTGCTATTCATTACACCATTTACAAATTCTTTATACGTCACTTTGTATCCTCTTACAGCCGTTCAACGACGATACCTTCCCATACACTACAGTGTCATCAGTAAGCAATCGCAGATTGCTGTTCATTCTGTCCGTCAGATCATTTATGGATACGGAGAATACGGGCGATCCTATGACACTTCCCTGGAGCACACTTGACGGTACCCTTGTCTGCGATTGACACTCGCCGTCGAGGACAATATACTGAGTTTTATTAGTTAAGAAGTCTATGAGGCACTCACATATCAGCGAACATTTTCCATGTGCTTCTACCTACGATATAAGTCTGCAATGCGACACGGTACCAAACGCTTTCCGGTAACCGAGGAATCTGGAATGTGCCTGTTGCCCTTCATCCATAGTTCAGAGGATATCGTGCAAGCTGATTTTCGCCCGAGCGATAAATGAGAGTTATATAAGGTGCGAATGCTGTAAACTGAACTGGGATTCCAACTGGACTTAGCGACTTATTTGCTTTCAACTTTTCCAGTTGCTTCTCTTCCCAAGGGATGCCTATTGTTACTCCTCTGCACGTCGAGCACACGATGGTATGTTTGTACAAGGGATGTCCAGAAAGTAAGTTCCGATCGATCGCTAAATGGAAACCACAGTGAAAATCAGAAACATTTTATTTGCAAGAGTTAGCTACACTTTCCAGATACTTCCGTACGTAGTCGCCGCTCTGACTCAGACATTTGACGGTGCGTTATACCAAATTTCCAACACCATCGTCATAGAAGGCAGCTTCCTGTGCTTTCCGATAATTCTCTATGCTGGTCTATAGCGCGTAGACTGCGCCCAAATGTTGTCTTCGTATCCATCGTTTCATGTGCACAGAGATAATACTCGGGACGAGCCAATTAGGTCTGTGTTCTGGGTTATTGAACACTTCCCATCGAAAAGGCTGCAGGAGCGTCTTCACTGCCCCTGCAGAGTGCAGCTGGCAATTGCCATGAAGAAGGAAGTGCGCAGCAGTTGTGTTAGGTGGGTTGCATTCATTAAGGCGAAGCCTCTCAACGGGTCCTCCTATTTGGCGGGAGACGTCGTTGTTCTAGGCGCCTTTACTCGCTCACAGTGCGGTCACAGCTGCAAAGCGCGTCTTGACGCGATCGACTGTCATACTAGGGACACTACCCAACACATCTGTGCAAAGCTCCATCGGGTTTTCACTGTGATGTCCATTTTGCGAACAACCTGGACAACCTTCGTACAATCCTCCTGAGGGAATGATTTCTTAAATGTGAAATTTAAAACTTCGGCTGACCTTTCGTCACCTTCTATTTCCAAACCAGAGTGGGTAACAAGCGACTACAGTGAAGCCTTCTGTATTTGTGCTCTACAAATCAGCAACTGATGATTGGTCGCCAACACTAGTATGCAAAATGACTGCAATAAATTTTCGAATGTCGTACAGGGTGATAGTTATCATACCTCAATCAGATAAATCGCATGTAGGATGGTCATTCGTGTCATTAGTATTAAAACGATCACCACGGAAATCTTCTGGTTCTTCGAGAATGCGAAGAATCTCTGCTCACTGAGTGGACAGTTACCAAACATTTTGATTCGCGTACACAGTGCGCTAACAGTGGCGTCTCCCACTCAGCTGACTAGTTGGACTCTTTCGATTATGAGATTGTTCCAGCAGAAAAATGCTCCCATCAGAGCATAATAAAGACGAATATGCTCCTCTTTAAAAGACTCTGCCGGAAAGGTGGGGAACGAGCTGCCTAAATCATCATTTCTCCTTTCTCATCAAAAATGTTTACATGTGAAAATATTCACGTTCTTTCAACGCAGAACATCCTAAATCCTTTTACCTAGTCTTTCTTTGTAGTGAATCCTTCATACTAACCATCTCTCTCTCACTCTCACCCACTGTCTCCTTTCTCTCCCATTGGCACTTTCTCGTTTCTATCTCTCCCACTTTCACGGTCTACGTACCTTCCCCTCGTTCCTCCTTACAACTGCCTCCTTCTCTGCCAGTTTCACTGTCTCTCTGCCCCACTGCCATTGTGTTTGTCTCATTCTTTTTCTCTCTCATTGCCACTGCCTCTCTTTTCCTTACTTACAGTCTGCTGCGCTGTCTCTCTCTCTTCAGCCATAATTTTTCCTCACTGCACATCGTTGGTGTGATCGGCATTTGGACACCTAGATCTCTAAACTTTAACACGATTGTAAATGGGATGGGGGAATGTAGACAAATTTTTTCTTGTTTATTTTCACCGGTCGGGGGGAAGGGGGGGGGGGGAGTTCAGACCCCCTAAGCTTATGTATCGTCACATCTCACTTTTTCATTTTAACTGTCCCCTCTCTCTTTTACTCCCACTATTACTACCTCCATCAACCTCTCTTTTTTCTTTTACTGTCGCTGCCACTCACTGACCATCTCTACGAGTATATCCCCTCTGTTTAGCTGCCACTGTTATTGTCTTCAGCTATCTCTCTTCCTCCTTCACTTGCACTTTCTCTCTTCCACGATCAATGTCTCCTTTCCGTTTTCTCCCACTGGCACTGTCTCCTTTCTCTCGTCCACCGCCATTGTCTCTCTGCTGCTCGTTTTCCTCACAAACAGTGCGAATATGTGGGCATGCCAAAGTATTTGGTGGGGAAGGCGAGGTGAGGATCGAGCCAGCTCATTCCCTACTTTCCTTTTAAGAGGAATATATTCACCTTCTCTGTGCTCCAGCAGGAGCATTTTTCAGCTGGTTCCCTTCTTTTTCTTTGTTACAGCAGGTTGTGTTGCTTGCGTAAAATGAATTCCATAGGTCACTAATGTGTTGACAGTCTATTTATACATTTCTACACATTTACATATTTTGACACATATAAACAACAAATATGTAAGCATAATATAAGATTAACGCAAAAACATTTCCCATGCCAAGTTCACTTCACATAAAAACGAACAACATCTTTAGGCTGCACGTATAACATGGCAGAAAATTCTGTGTTTGATTCGCAAGTACAAATAATTTCGTGTGATAAAATATTATTTGTAAGCAGCTTATGCCACCAGGTGGCACCATCGAATGATTTCCAGATCAAGAAAGCCTGTATATGTGTGAAATACAGAGACAGCGCGTCATGAAGTTTTATTGGTGAAAAATGGCAACTAGAAACATAGTCTGGTAATCTCAAACCCTTGCGATGACTCCAGGACTCTTGCTACGACTGTGAAAACTTTTTATTCACGCCTCAGACCAGATATTACTTGCGCATTTTACATGCGTAAGTACGGAAATTTTGAACCTCTGGATCTCGGCAATCGATAATGATATCGAGAAAAGATTCAACTTCCTAGAGAACCTCATCTCTACGAACATACGGCAAAAATTCCGACTATTTTCTATGAATAGAAAGTTTAGATGTGGCTATCGAACACAACTGGTGGTTTTTGTACCTAAAAATTATAGTTTCTCGTGGTTTTCTGAGAACTCGCCCTTGAAAAAATGGTGCCTTTATGAGCCGTCTAAAGCCCACTCTAGACCACATCTCATGCAAAAGAACCAACCGATTTGCTCAATTTGCATTGGTTGGACGAAATGTGTAATGTTTAAATTTCGACCTTGTACACTGTCACAACTGCCTAAGGGCTATCCAAACCAGTCGGTCCCTTATCTCTGTGATCAATAGAACCCGAGATATAACAGCCTGAAACATCGTATTTTCTCATTCGTCTTAGACCGATTCTCGTGAACCATATAGACAGAAACGTGTACTAAGAATATTTATATAGCTTCTCTTGCCTGCTGGACGACGTTACGCGGTCTAGTCACATTATGTGACCACCTGTCAAAAGCCTGAACAACCAGCCTTTGCAGAGCGGACCGCTGCGATACGGGCAGGAAGACAAAGAGTGGTGTTCTGCGAGGTACCGACACGGGTGAGGAGCCATGCCGATTCCAGTACCGTGGTCAGCTGTGATGGGTTTCACGAAGCGAATAGTCCGATAAAAGTGGTCCTACGTTCTCGATTGAGTTTTTAATCCGGAGAGTTTGGTGGCCGAGGGCGAACGGTAAACACATCCTGGAACTCTTAGAACTATGCAAGTGCACTGCAATCTGTGTGTCACGTTGCATTGTCCTGATAGTAGATGTCATCGTGCCGAGGAAGAAACTGCACGTAGGCGTGGACATTGTCCCCAAGGGTAATGTACAGTTGTGCTGATCCACTGTGCCTTCCAGAAGGACAAGACCATCTACTGAATTCCACGAAAACATTCCTTTGAAAATAACCCTCCCTCTTCCGCCCTGGACCGTTCCGACCGTTGTTGCAGGGCCGTACACGCCACAAGCCGTCTGTCCGATGGAGCTTAAAACGCGATTCTGGAAAAGCCACCTGTAGCCAAACAATGGATATACAGTTGCGGTACCGGCGTGAAAATTCCTGCCTTCGTCGCCGATGAACAGCAGTCAGCATAGCTGGAAGAACAAGGCGTTTGCTGCAGACGTCCATACACAGTGGTTCGTTGAGGAGACACCGTTGGTAACCCCCTGGTTTCGCCCGCACACATCGCCACAGCAATCGTTCACCAGAGTCATCAACGGCCCTTGGTGCACTACGGTTGCTGGGGCGCCGGTTTCGAGTAGCGCTATTTCTCCATGCGCGCTGTACTTTCGCAAAGTGGCACGCTAATAGTTAACAGACTTAGTCGTTTCGGAAATTCTTACAACCTTGGCCCGAAAGCCTATGATCATGTCCTTTTGGACGCTGGATACATCGCTCCGCTTCCGCATTATGACAACGAGTGCACTCTTGCCCACATCCTCACTCGACACGCTTTATATTCCCTCCTCTACTCGTGCTGCGATCTTCTGTCTTTGAGCGATTATTTACGTTGAGATAGCACATAGGTGATGGTCATATTAACGCGACTGGACCGTGTATTACCCACGAGAGCTAACAGTTAACTGAGTAAAGCTGTTCCTAATACACACATTAAAAAAAAAGTTTTGCATCACCTCAGTTCCAAGAGTTCCGGAACCTGTACAGAAAATTGGAATAGAGATCAACATAAACATCGTTTCTGCCTTCTTATTGCTCGTGAAAATCACAAATTGCATTTTGTATCACCATACAGCAAGAGCTTCAGAGGGGGTGGTCCGGATTGCTGTACACACTGGTACCTCTAACACCCAGTAGCACGTCCTCTTGCATTGATGCATGCCTGTACTCGTCCCGGCATACTATCCACAAGTTCATCAAGGCACTGTTCGTCCAGGTTGTCCTACTCCTCAACGGCGATTCGGTGTAGATCCCTAAGGTGGTTGGTGGGTCACGTCGGCCATAAACAGCCCTTTTCAATCTATCCTAGGCGTGGTCGATAGGGTTCATGTCTGGAGAAAATGCTGGCCACACTAGTCGAGCGATGTCGTTGTCCTGATGGAAGTCATTCACAAGATGTGCACGATAGGGGCGCGAAATGTGGTCCATGAAGGCGAATGCCTCGCCCATATGCTGCCGATATGGTTGGACTATCGATCAGAGGATGGCATTCATATATCATACAGCCGTTACGGCGTCTTCCATGACCACCAGCGGCGTACGTCGGCCCCACATAATGCCACCCCGAACATCAGGGAACCTCCACCTTGCAGCACTCGCTGGACAATGTGTCTAAGGCGTTCAGCCTGACTGGGTTGCCCCCAAACACGTCTCCGACGATTGTCTGGTTGAAGGCATATGCGACACTCATCGGTGAAGACATCCTTAGTGATCCATTCGGCACGTCATTGGGCCCATCTGTAACGCGCTGTATGGTGTCATGGTTGTAAAGATGGACTCGCCATGGACGTCGGGATTGAATTTGAACATCATGCAGCCTATTGTTCACAGTCTGAGTCGTGACACGATGTTCTGTGGCTGCACGAAAAGCGTTATTCAACATGGTAGCGTTGCTGTCAGGGTTCCTCCGAGCCATAATCCGTAGGTAGCGGTCATCCACTGCAGTAGTAGCGCTTGGGCGGCCAGAGCGATGCCTGTCATCGACAGTTCCTGTCTCTCTGTATTTCCTCCATGTCCGAACAACATCGCTTTGGTTCACTACGAGACGCCTGGACACTTTCCTTGTTGGTTGCCCTTCCTGGGACAAAGTAACAATGCGGACTCGATCGAACCGTGGTATTGACCGTCTAGGCATGGTTGAACTACAGACAATACGAGCCGTGCACCTCTTTCTTGGTGGAATGACTGAAACTGATCGGCTGTCGTACCCCCTCCGTCTAATAGGCGCTGCTAATACATGGTTGTTTACACCTTTGGGCGGGTTCAGTGACATCTCTGAACAGCCAAAGGGACTGTGTCTGTGATACAAAATCCACTGCCAACGTCTATCTTCAGGAGTTCTGAGCGCCGGGGTGATTAAAGCTTTTTTTGATGTATGTATCACGGGCATGGCATTCTTTCCAATGTAATATTTGCCGGAATGGCACATTGAGTACCAAAATGTATGGCATTCATAAACTTGACCTGCCATTTTTTTTCTACATTATTGGCCACATCTATTTTACTTTTACTTTCTTCAGACTTTGACTTTGCATCACTGCGTGATAATGTGCTCCACATTTTTTTCCCTCCTGTACTTACGCTGTAAAAGTGTAAACTTAGTTTTTGTTCCCGAGCATTATGTATTCCTGAGGTGTAACATGTTTAAATATTCGCTTCACTATGTATTATGGCTGGCTGCATTTAGCAACTGAGTTTCAGATTCCACTAGAAAACTGCTTCAGTATAAGAGTAGCAGCCGAAATTGGTCGTAGATTGAAGCAAAGATCTTTTTAGAAGCTTGAGCGGACATTCAACAAAAACAATCAGTTTTTTGGCGACTTGCGAGGCGTCTCGTGATTTTAGTACAACAAAATCTACCAGATCTTCTCTGGTTCGTCTTGGAGCCGCAACCCTATTGACAAGTTTGCCCACTAAGACTTTTTTTTTTTAAATATCAGCGACTAGACGTAACAATGCCACTCAGTTGTAACGTACAACCCACCGGTGGAGGTATGGAATGTCGTCACAATTGTCACCAGTCAGTCAATGATGCCGACATCCATTGATTTATTTATTTATCAGGTTCTGCACAATCATTAGAGACAAAGGAACTTGGTTGTGGGAGGAGTAAACACGTAATTTACAAGACGCTAATTAGGGTATTTATAACAAAACATAATTAAAAAACTGATAAAACAGAAAAAATTGTGATAGAGCTTTCGGATAAATAAATTATTAGAAAGAATTTCTTCTGAACTATTGAGAAGAACTCGAAACAGAGGGCAAGGTTTTCACCTTTCAACTTCTATCAGAATACTGAGATGGTCCACACAATTAAATGCTTTTGTTAAATCAAAGAAAATACCTACTGTGCTCAAACTATCATTTATCACTGCTACTGCGTCACACACAATACAATAAATTACATTTTCTCTGCAAATTTTTTTTCTGAAACTGAACTGCAAGTCTGACAGCAAATTACGTGCATTGCGATGTGTCACTACTGTCTTACACATTGCTTTCCCTAAGACTTCCGGAAACGCGGGTAGCAAAGAATATGGCCATTAATTATATAAATTACCTCTTTCCCCATTACTGTAAAGTGGTTTGCTACATGAAATCTCATCGTAACCATGGGAGTCTTTATTCTTTAGTGATTTAATAATTCATTCAGTTTCTTTTTTTTCTTGTTTCCTGTTGTTACATGTGACTAATGCACCTGGAAATACGACGTCGATATTGATCCAATGACGGCATATGCCACCTGATGGATGGTAGATGTACTGATAATGATTTCAATGTCGTCCACTAACAGAAAGCGTTGTGACATAGATAACATAGTGCCATCTGTGTCTACCCTTTTACAGGGAGTGCTCACAACCAGAAGGCTCAGCATGGTGCAAACGTGTGAAGCAAGCTGAAAACCAGGCCACAGGGACGCAAACGTGTTTCCTACAGCCAACTGGCCAGTCTGAATGTGGTCAAGTTGTGGCCTTCCAAATGGTGGAATGGTCCTTTTGGAGAATTGCCACATAAGTTCGACGTGCTGCGTCAGTTGTGCAACTATGCTCGTATCAGCATAGCCTATAAGGTTCTGGGCGTCCAAGCAACACAATGCCCGCCAGGACTATGGTATTGTAAGGGCAGCAGTGACAGATCGTACAGATACCACAGCACAGATAAAAGGGTTTGTGAGTCCAGCCGTGTGAAATCGGTTATTAGCAGTGGAACTAAAGGCAGGTGCACCTCTACCCTGTCTTCCACTCAAGCCACAGCATGGCTCGACTGGTGGCGCCAGAGCATCACTTGGAAGATAGATTGGCTCGCCGAGGTCTTCAGCGATGAAAGCAGAGTCTGCTTGTACGCAACTACGTAGACCTGTTGAGTGCTGTCTCGTGAAGGGCATTCGTCAAAGCCAAACTGGCCGAAACCATGCCTCATTGTGCGGCTTGAGATAAGCTACAACTCTCGTTCACCGTTGGTGTTTCCGGAGGGACGTTAACCATCACTCAGTACTTGCAGAATGTTGTCACATCCCTCTCGTGCTAGCGTTGCGACAGGAAAGAGATGTGTTTTTCCAACAGAATAATGTTCTGGCACACACTACGTGGCTTTTTTTTAGTTTGTGTCGGCTCGATGGTGATGGTCGTCCCAGTCTGGTTGACATGGAACAGCGTCCGTCGATCGCGACGACTCCGATTTGTAACTGTTAAAAAAAAACTCGTCGCTTGGTTGATTAATTTCAGACACTATCTCCCTTAGACTGACATCAGCGTATCGAAATAGCAGCACGCCTGAATGTGTGAGCAGCCCTTGTTTAAAATTGAAGCACTGGTCTTCGAAGTCTGTTGCTTTTCTTTACTTCGAACCCACAGCGACTGCACCACTCGGTACCGCAACGACTCCCTTGATCTGAAACAATTAACCAAATATGCTTCTCGTGTTCGCAACAGGCTGATAAGCTTACGCGAACTTGATAACTTTAGTTCTTATGCCCGGTTTGCGATAGATTGTTCAAACGCAGGTAATAGGATATATTGAATCATAAAGTCCATCACTCAAGCCGATGCTACATCATAGTTTTGCGACAATGTTGATTTATTAATTAATATAGCGTCGTCAAGGCTTCGCTACGGTGTTAATTCAACAACTAATACGACGTAATTCCAGAGATAAAATACTCTTCGGATAACGTACAGAAAGCGTCGTATTTCGGTGTAAACTTGGTGTTCACTGTTAATAAAATCACTAAATCACCTTTAACTTCTGCGTTCTCTCAAGAAATAGTTAATTTCACAATTACACAGCTAATTTCCATTAAATGACGTAGCCGACACGAAGCATTAAGTTTCAATTGGAGTTTATTGAACTTCGTAATTATTTAAACCTGCACTGGAAACACACCGAACTGTCATTCAGGGTCTTGAATCTATTTGCATCAGCGATTCTGACATTGACTACAGCTTCCGGCAACACGGCGTAACTGTAAGTTCTTCGTGATCGCGTGTAGCTGTTTCTTACTCAAGGCTAATAATAGAGTTTATGTCGGTGGTTGGTATACTGCTGTGTCCTTCGATGTTCGTGACAACCACAGATCACGAAGGCAAAGTCTCAGCGTTTAATCAGGTATCACACGATTTACTTTTATTTCACATGTAATAAGTGCTCCGTTGTTTCGCTAAACGGTAAATGTTATTTTACTTCAGTTTGAAATTCTGACTAGTACGTCAAGTCGATACTGGAAAACTTTTAAAACTTCAGATCATTTTGAAACAATCTAGTAGCGATCAATAGGTTTACTACTATTGCGACGTCTACAAGAGAGAGAATGAATTAACATCGCCATTGCAGTGTTACCTTGTAGTCGCAGCGAAGTTACAGCTCGATGCAGCCTCAACTCTCTTCATGGATAAATGTTATCCCTGATCTACTTATGGTCTGGGCTTTAACCTTCGTAAAGAATATATTTTGAATTATTTATTTATAAGTTTCAGGCTTCGTATCATCTGATAGTGTTTCATTTAGTTCATTCTTTGTAATAAACGTTATTAGTTAATTAGTATTCCTGTGTTAATTTTGTTGTCAGTAGTTCCCGTCAATGTCAGGATAACTTATTTTGCTGTTTCTTTTACTAACAAAGAGCTTTCATTAGGGGTTCCATATTTGGGGTGTTACAACTGTCCTTGAAACTCAACATGCTCTGCAAGAATTGCACAAATTTCCCTGGCCAGCACGATCTCCAGATTTGTCTCCAACTGAGCATGTGTGAGATAGGATGAGACGAGAGGTGTCTCGCGCGACTCGTCAACGAACAACTCGTATAGAACTACGTGACAGGTCGGGCAGGCATGCAATAACGTGTCGCAGTATAGTATTCTATTCGCCACCTGTTCGATCGACGGGATACCAGAAAGAGCGCCGGCATTGTCGCCCATGGTGGCTGCACCAAGTACTTATATGGGTATTTCAACATGGTTCGATAGCTGGTGCCTCAGAACCGATTGTGCTGGTGATCTGTAAATGTAATCATTCCATACACTCCGTATAAATTGTTGCAACAACATATCTCGAGTGAATTGGAAGCCTCTAAAAGGCAGTAATAATCTTACATTATCCATTTTGCTTGGAAAACACCCCAGCAGTTTTCGTAAATAACGTTGTAGAAAATACTGCAGCCAGCCACAAGTTTTCTTGAAATGAGTTTATCATACTATTATTAGTTTCGGGCCTGAGCCCATCATCAGCTAGTAGCGCTTATTTCTTGCAAGTCTTATATTTGTGTCTTTCTGAACAGCTCTCCTTCACATATATAAGCCTCTGACTTATAATCTGTGAAGGACTACAGAACATCAACATAGAACTACACTGCTGGAAAAAATTAATACATCAACCAAAAGATTTCTTGCAATAATTTTGTTATACTATTACTAGTTTCGGACCTGAGCCCATCATCAGATGGTAGCGTTGACCTCTTGTAAGTCTGACATCTGTGTCCTCCTGATAAGCGCTCCTTTGCATATGTAAGCCTCTGGCTTACAAGGACAGGCTTTTTAGAAGACACACATGTAAAATTTGCAAGAGGTTAACGCTACGATCTGATGATGGGCTCAGGTCCGAAACTAGTAACTGTAATATAAAATCATTTCAAGAAAACTTGCTGTTGGTGTATTAATTTTTTTCGAGCATTGCAGGTCTGTGTTGGTATTCTGTAGTTCTGTGTAACAAAAATGTAATTAGCTATAAGTCTACTTATTTTAGCTATAAACACAGCTGCATACTTATTTCAACCAAATAAATTGGGATTTAACTCGTCAACTATCGACAAGGAGTGATTATTAAATATTTTGCACAGATCTGGTAGATCGCTAATAGTTTCATCTTCGCACAAGGTTCATTAGTATATGCTGCCCTGATACATCCTTCACAACTGACACTATAGTTTCAGTTTTGTCCAGAAAGCCTTCTATTTTCTTGGTGTAATGCATCGTTTTAGCTTGTCTGACGACATTCTTAAGCACTTTGCACTATGGTCTGCAATGAAATTCTGTAACGCGTTCTGACTATCCTTGTTATTGCAGCACAGCTCCCGCTTCCTCATACATAAAATTTTAATACACTTAGCTATCCTAATTGTTTGCTTACTAGTACAGTATACCTGTAATTTTTAACGGGAAAGAGTTATCAAATAAGCAGCTAATGACTGAAAAAATGTATTTATATCTGAAATTGACTGCATTGTTGAGTTTTTACCAAGCATGATCTCCTACATTTGCTTTAAACGATTGTTTTAGCACGTGGACTTATATCTCTAAATCTTTTGTTTACTAACTTAGGATATAACTCTCTCTTCATTCCATTCAATATTATTGTTAGCGCATCGTGAACCGCTGGGGTATTACCAATCTTTCTCGTACTGTGTGCATCAACTAGGGAACAATCTACCCGTCATTTTCGATTATTTACAATAATACCACCTTCCCATCCATTCCCTCATCATCACCCCTAGCCCCATGCGGAGGTGCTAGACAAGCCGCATCCCAATGATTTTTAGATAGAAAGAGATATGTGCATCATTTCTGACTGAAATCGCTCCACACATTCTACACTTACGCTTTACACATCGCAATTTTTCCCATCGCCGCCGCTGTACCAACTCCTAGGGCCCATTTGCTACGAACCCTTCAGATTATCAAGCCCATGTACTGTGCGCACGACGCCAACATTCGCTTTTCTTGAGCAGTTTCATGCCACCTCCTTCCTACCCGCGTCCCCACTAACTTGGTGAAATATAATGGGAACTGTCAAACAGGAACCTAGCAACACTGGAGTCGGTTGTTTCGCATTGTTTCATTCTGTCATCGTCTTTCCACCGTCTGGAGGTATCCCAGAGTTCAGCGTGTATGTCAGTACTCTCTACCCCCACATTCACTCCAACAAACAATTATTCTAGGGCTTAGTTCGATAGTTAGTTCCATAGACCATTTGAACAATTCTTTCAAAATGGTTTCTTACTATAAGTAGCACATGATTACATGACGTCACTCGAGAAACAGATAACAAGCAAAGCTCCTAACCCAAAAACAAAGTAGGCAAACTCGATTCCATTTCTGATAAAGTTTGTAGGAACTGTTTTCTTGGACACAAAACTAGCACTTCCAATCGTCGTCGTTGTTGCTGAGGTCTTCCGTCTGAAGACTGGTTTAATGCAACTCTCGCCAGTAGTCTATCCCGTGCAAGACCCTCAATATTTTCACAACTACTGCAGTCTACTTTTTGAGCCAGTTTACTGCAGTAATGCCTTGTTCTTCTTCTCCAGCTTTTACCCATTTTCCACAATTACCAAATCAAGCATTACTTGTCGCCAAAGAATGTGTTCTAGCTACCGACCCCTTCTTTTAGTCAAATTATGGCATAAATTATTTTCTCCTTGATTTTATCCAGCATCTTTCTATTAGCTGTTGTTGTTGGAAGTCAGCATTTTATATTCTCTTCACTTCTGCTATCGTTAGTTATTTTGTTTCCCAAATAGAAAAACTCATTTGCTAATTTCAGTGTGTCACTTTCCAATCGAATTCCGTCTGCATCACTTATCATAATTCGACATCACTCCTCTACTCTTCTTTTACTTTTAATCGTGTTCACTGAGTACCTTAGAAACTGTACAAGAATTACGATTTAAGTAATAATGCTACTAACCAGTTACGCTGTTACATTTGTAGCACAACAAGTTTAGATAATATATAATGTAGAATTTTGCGTAATTTTTCGTTACGATGTCTGTGTTGACTTTTATAGATCTACCGACATGGCACAACTGCGGCTCATTATCAGTATCTAAATTCCAAGATAGTATTTATTTACTTTTTTTTTATTCTAGTAAGAAAATAAAAAGACAACTGCATGAAAAGAGACACAGAACAACACACAAATTAGACAAACTCTCGCATCCTCGAAAATGGGAGTATTTATAGATATACGTCGTGATAAGCATGGAAAAACATAACTGATTATGTAATTCTATTATTTCAATCAACGTGGACATAGCTTCGCCTTTCGAAACCCTGTTATGATGGACGACATTAAGAGTACAAGAATAGCTGTCGAAAGCTGTACAAGTAGTCTAGTGTGTATAATGGACGATCAAAAACTTTCCGTTTGAGGGTTCTGCTGTAGCGCATATGCACGTAGCGCGACGATATGGGTATATAAGCACTGACAAGTACGCAAGGGACTAGTGTGGCAGTCGTGTTTATCCGACGCGCGTGCGCTAGGTGCGGAAACATGATTCATGGCGCTGTTATTAACAAATGCGTCCAAAACAGGACAAACTTGCTGTTATTCTTTTCTTGCTTGCCGAAGGAAAAAGACTAGTAGACATTCATCGGAGAATGAAGAATCTGTATGGGGCGCATGCCTGTCGAAGACCAGAGTTGTGTAATCGTGCGATAAGGTATGCTGTTGCTTCACGATAACGAACGTCCTCATTTAGCAAATATCGAATAATGCAGAAGTTGCTCCAACTATGGTGAGAGACACCCGAGGGCCTGCCCAAACGGGTCGACGATTCCTGTCGCACGAGGACTTCTCGCGTAGCAGGACACGATATTTTACCTAAGGTTTATCTTCAACTGGTGCTTAGGTGAGACGGTTGCTCAATGTTTACGGTGATTTGGTCTGATTGGCGTATCGATTCTGGACTATAAGGCCTTCGACCGCAAACTTTTTGATCGCCCTTATACACTCCTGGAAATGGAAAAAAGAACACATTGACACCGGTGTGTCACACCCACCATACTTGCTCCGGACACTGCGAGAGGGCTGTACAAGCAATGATCACACGCACGGCACAGCGGACACACCAGGAACCGTGGTGTTGGCCGTCGAATGGCGCTAGCTGCGCAGCATTTGTGCACCGCCGCCGTCAGTGTCAGCCAGTTTGCCGTGGCATACGGAGCTCCATCGCAGTCTTTAACACTGGTAGCATGCCGCGACAGCGTGGACGTGAACCGTATGTGCAGTTGACGGACTTTGAGCGAGGGCGTATAGTGGGCATGCGGGAGGCCGGGTGGACGTACCGCCGAATTGCTCAACACGTGGGGCGTGAGGTCTCCACAGTACATCGATGTTGTCGCCAGTGGTCGGCGGAAGGTGCACGTGCCCGTCGACCTGGGACCGGACCGCAGCGACGCACGGATGCACGCCAAGACCGTAGGATCCTACGCAGTGCCGTAGGGGACCGCACCGCCACTTCCCAGCAAATTAGGGACACTGTTGCTCCTGGGGTATCGGCGAGGACCATTCGCATCCGTCTCCATGGAGCTGGGCTACGGTCCCGTCTTCCGCTCACGCCCCAACATCGTGCAGCCCGCCTCCAGTGGTGTCGCGACAGGCGTGAATGGAGGGACGAATGGAGACGCGTCGTCTTCAGCGATGAGAGTCGCTTCTGCCTTGGTGCCAATGATGGTCGTACGCGTGTTTGGCGCCGTGCAGGTGAGCGCCACAATCAGGACTGCATACGACCGAGGCACACAGGGCCAACACCCGGCATCATGGTGTGGGGAGCGATCTCCTACACTGGCCGTACACCACTGGTGATCGTCGAGGGGACACTGAATAGTGCACGGTACATCCAAACCGTCATCGAACTCATCGTTCTACAATTCCTAGACCGGCAAGGGAACTTGCTGTTCCAAGAGGACAATGCACGTCCGCATGTATCCCGTGCCACCCAACGTGCTCTAGAAGGTGTAAGTCAACTACCCTGGCCAGCAAGATCTCCGGATCTGTCCCCCATTGAGCATGTTTGGAACTGGATGAAGCGTCGTCTCACGCGGTCTGCACGTCCAGCACGAACGCTAGGCAATTAATGTGGCTTTATCAATGACAGGCAGACTAACAAACAAGCTGTACATCTGTTTTCAAGAGGCACAAAGCACTTTCGACCCAGATATTTCAAAGAAATTTGAAACAAACTGCCCACGAAACATTCATGTGGAGGCAAGCAAAAGTGGAAAAATGACTGAAGAACACATGAAACATTTTCTAACTGCAGTCCTTGGTGAACTTGTAACGAGTGAAAAGAGCCTATTGGTCTGTGATTCCTGGTCAGGTCATACAGATCGTACCCTTAAAGATGCAAGTGTTCCAAACAAGCATGTTGTCCTGCGCCAAAGTGTATTGTAATATGCTTGGTGAAAGGCGAGTTATGACGCTGACATACACATACCATCACCTGAAAATGTAATTAGTGTGTCTTTTGATATTAGACTATTTGAATAAGTAAGTAATTTTGAATGTAAAAAAGTGGCTCTAATGAGGTGTGCATATTGCTCTCTTCCACTTTGTTGTGACCACTTAATAGAAATCCTGCATCTTTACTATGATGAATAATACAAGCACAACCAGGTGTGTAGGACATGTGGGTTTCGCGGTATTATAATTACTTTAAGAACAGAGTTTTGGGTACTGTTGATTCAAAATGTAAGGATAGACTGAGGTCACTGAATTACATATCATTTCTCTCCTACGGTACTAAAATCTTGTTACCGTGTTTCTCTCTATTCAGTTATCACTTGCGTTTGAATGCAACAATTTGTATGGAAATCACACACACCACTGTCGTTTTTATGACCGAGTCCTATTCTAAGCATAGTTTAGTGCAGTTCCGGGCATTCGACGTCAAATTTGACCTTTGAGAGTTGAAATATGCAAAATACGTCCGCAGACTGGTTCATTTGATTCCAAAACCAGCAATTATACAAAAAGCTGGACATAAATGTTTGATAAGGCCAGAAATATACTTCTTTCAGTTCAAGTTTTCATCAACATGTACACCGAAAACTTTGAAGCATTTTGAAACTTCCCAGAATGAGATTTTCACTCTGCAGCGGAGTGTGCGCTGATATGAAACTTCCTGGCAGATTAAAACTGTGTGCCCGACCGAGACTCGAACTCGGCATTTTGCCTTATTTATTGTCTCCTGTTCATGTGCTACTTCTATTGTTAGCATGACTCTATTTGTGGTCCGGAATTGTACGCACTGTGTGTGTGTGTTTTTTTTTTCTTTTCAAAATATGGGTATAGTCCATATTCAGGCAGCCAATTAATAATTCTTTGTAAAACATCATCAACAATCTTTTATGTGGCCTTCTCTCTATCGTCAGCCAAAAGTACCAATTCTGCTTGTCGAATGTTAAGTGGAAGGTCATCACGTACATAAGGAACAGGAGTGGATCTGAAATCTGACCCAGTGAGACTGCCTTTGTGATTTCTCCCCAGACGCTAAAATTTTCTAACTTTTTGACTTTTTCACACAACTTTTTGCATTCTGTTGTTTAAGTATGATTCAAATCGGTTGTCTGTAAAGGCATTAGTTCCATAAAACTTAAGTTTTTCTAAGAAGGTAAAAAGATCTGCACAATCAAAAACCTTGGAAGGATCACAAAAAAAAACAACTGGCGAATTCCTATTACTTAAGATTTCTAATATCTGATGGGTGAATATGTAAACTGCATTCTCAGTTGAGTAACCCTTCTATAATCCAAACTGTTACGCGCTAAGTAAATTGCTTCCATTTAAATGTGAAATTACTCTTGAGTACACCATTTATTCAAGTATTTTGGAGGTAACGAAATTTGACGATATTTAAGTCTTTTTTGTCAAACCGTATAGTTCTTTGGTTTTTGAACTGTCGCAGTTCAGTTAGTTCCAGTGATGCTGTTTTTCCTAGTTGCATGAAGTTTTTTGGAATACAATTAAATTCTCTTGCTGCCTCAACTGAAAGATTTAGTCCTTCTTTTGCTGCTACGTTTAGAAAGTGACTGCTGAAAGAACATGCAACTTCTAAATGATCAGTCACAACACTGTTAGTTTCATAGCTAAGGTATATTGTTCACTTACTAGCTGCCCTGTCTACCATTTAACAATATCCCACAAAGCTTAAAATATATCACTTTTCGTAGCATGAAAGTAGTTCCTTGAAACAATTTTATCATTTTGTTTCTAGACAATATGATATTTGGGAGACGTCTCATTTATCTTGGCAACATGGAACCTATTCTTTTTTAGAAGAACCATAAAACGTGAACTGTGGCAGGCAAATTTGCATGCCTTTTTCTTTAAATTTCATATTATTCATTTAGAGAATGATAACGGCAGGGATTGCAATAAGGAAATATTTATTAAAGATCTTGGACCACATTGATTGATGGTACAGTGCCCTGTATCATTTCCTTTCTTTAACTTGGTGAGAGACTCACTGATTTCTGAATGCTTATGTGTGCGTGGGAGGACACAATGCGTTGGATCTCAGACGAGAGAACAATGTCACCGAGAGTGGCACTTTGCCAGGAGACCGGAGGAACAGACGCTGACTTCCTTGAACTGGAGCTTCTTGGAACTGCAGCGTCCCAGGAGGCTACTAAGCACTGTTCAGCTAACAACTTCAGGCAGCCGGGGGGTCACTAAGGGATGGAGAGGTGTCTCAAGCTGGTGGTGAGTTGTTCTCGCGCGTTTTGCAGACCGACCTTGTAGATAGCCGCTGATCGCTTTTGTAAACACAAGGTGCACAAAATAATGAGCTAGCCTTGCAAGCGGTATTTCCAAAGTCCTAAGGCTCTCTGATTCAAGACTAACTCCATGAGTGTGAAGACGCAGGATTTGTTTGTTAGAGTGTGACATCACAGCACGGAGCTGACGCGGGCGTTTTTTAGCACAAGGAAGAGTTTTGCAAAATCATTGGCTGCTGGAGGTGACACTCCCTTTTGGTGAGTCTCTTTATGTTGGTGGGAAAACTCGCTATTGGGCCTCACTGATTTGTAATTCTGGTATTGACAAAGTACACTGCTTGACAGGAAAGAAGAGCGCAGAGCATAAAAGAAAGCCAAAAGTTTTACATTAACGGGCTCACTGCTGCCAGTGGCTATCCGCAGAGCTTCACTGTCGGCCTTCGGTCGATAGCAGACTGTTGTTGGAGTTAATTGACGGACTTCGAGGGTGGGTGAGGCGGTGGGGGAGAGGGTCTAGTTAACGACCCGTCAACAACTTCCAACGAAATGAAGAGGAGCATGTCTTAGCAGACCAACAGGGGATGGTGTTGCAGATATCTGGCTTTTATCTCTGTGCCAGGGAAATATACAGTGAGCGTAAAAAGCGGCGCTGGCGAGCTACTTGATTCTGTTCAGCACTTGTTGAATTTCGTAATAATGCTAGTTTCTGGTTCAACGTTCATGGGTTGAATGTATGATCGATTTACTCAGTCATCAAGCTTGAAGTCAGAGCCTTTACCAGCAGGAGTTTGTGAGGTTAAATTTGAATCTCAGATCAGGATTCGAGTTGCAGGGTGCAATTTGTTTATTGTTTTAAAAGGAATAGCCATAACTTTTCCCACCCACATGTGGCCAAAGACGTTTCGTCCACGCTCCAGAAGCTTCGATTGAAAGCCCTTAGACATTTTCCATAGACCACCGATCTTTCCCTATGCTATTCATATATTTTTGGACCCCAGAAGAAAGATATTCGTGGCCGTCGATTTGCTTCCGTAGGAAAGGTGCACGCCCGGGCACAATTACGACGCCGTAGGCCGCCGCAAAGCTTTTTCCATGACAGCATAGACGTCTTGTCTCACGCTGGGATAAATGTGTTAACAGCGGTAGTGATTACTTTGGAAATAATAAACTGTTTACTTACTTTGTTCCTGCCTCGATTTCATTTGACTGCCGCTTGTATTAACCAACTCATTTGTTGGCTCAAAAATGGCTCTGAGCACTATGGGACTCAACTGCTGTGGTCATCAGTCACCTAGAACTTAGAACTACTTAAACCTAACTAACCTAAGGACATCACACACATCCATGCCCGAGGCAGGATTCGAACTTGCGACCGTAGCAGCAGCGCGGCTCCGGACTGGAGCTCCTAGAACCGCACGGCCACCGCGGGCGGCACTCATTTGTTGTTTATTTCGATGCTAACCGAGTCATTCAGAAATTACACACTGAATCACAACGCTAGTCCTCGTAATATGGAACCTCTCTTCGCATCCTATCAGGTTATTGACGCAGACAAGGTGGGTCGACGGTTGGCGATTCGGCATCGCTTCTTGCGAAATGTGCTGCGAGTTGATCTCGCATATTACCAGGAAATTAGGTACTAATGATACCTGTAAAGTATACGTTGATTCTGATGTAGTACTTATTCCTTTGAATTTAAAATCAATGATTACCAACATCTTCACTAGCTCAGCATGACGGTAAAAGCAGGAAGCTAATTCTTGTTCAATTCTTAATCATTTTCTTGTTTCAGTCTCCATTTGTGAATGAGAGACGCTTTTGATTATGAAACTAAGCACGTCACGACTTTGTGGCAACCTGAATGACAAAAATCTGAGAAACTGTCTGCGTCTGTCCGCATGGTGATAGTTTTTGTAGGACATGAATTTTATTATGTGTTCAGCGAAATTTGGATAGTAGCTACGCAAGCCTTTTTTCAGTTGCGCAGGAATATGAAAGTGCGTGTGTTTGTTTGTGTGTGTGTCTGTGTGTCTGTAAGTAATAAGCAATGCAACACATTTTTTTCGCGACCAATTTCGGTTGTAAAAACGCGGAATTTTTTGTGGGACGTCGTGTAATATTCTTGCTTCGGCTCCTACACCTTCATGGAGTTCCGAGAGGTGTGCGGTGCTATATGTAGCCTTCAGAACAGCGCCTGTAGGGAGGTGCGTTCCAAGCAGACGAGAAACCAGAGCTGTATAGCAATCCAAGACAGATCCGGAGATCGTACATGCAGATACTGGTCCCTGGCACCGGAGCTTTGTAATGCACTATGAGTGGTACTCTCTGCACGCAGTAAGACGCACTACGTTCTTGTTACCGCTCTTCTGTTCTTACGTCAGCTCCGTCGCTGTTTCCTCTTTCTACGCTCGTGATCATATTGCGGGGCGGCTGCCTGGGTTTCTACTGTGGCTGCTTCAAGTCTTCTTTTCTTCCTAACAATTATGTGCGCTTTGTGACTAAAAAAACTTCAGATAGTTCTCTCAGTGTACCGTGAGAGATATGAGTCTTTCCGTCTGTGGCTATATTACAGCAGCAACAGAGGCAGCGCAGACCTGTCACGATGTGTCTGATGAGACAACTAAATCAGAATTCACATTAGTTGCATGTGGCAAATCTGCGACATTTTGGAAATCAATGATTTCTCACAAATGCTTCGCCACTACTGCAGATGACTTCGTTCCCTGCTCATGTGTGGGACTCGCTTTCAGAAAAGAAACCATCGAGAGCCGACAGCACTCGTGTCCCGTGGTCTGCTGTTCATGAGCAAATTTTTTGAAAGGGTATGTGCCCGACATCTTTTAGAGTAGTATTAATACGAGTGAGACAATTCCGTTATTCGATAAGACACCCTTACACTTTCTGACATAGAAATAGTGGCGTTAAATGCGTCGTCATTGCTCTATCAGGCAGTCGAAGGATATCTATGAAACGATCCACAAATGGCACTCAGGTAGACATGTGTGTAAAAGCGTTAGTCAAAAATTCAGAATGTTCAAATGTGTGTGAAATCATGTGGGACTTAACTGCTAAGGTCATCAGTCCCTAAGCTTACACACTACTTAACCAAAATTATCCTAAGGACCAGCACACACCCATGCGCGAGGGAGGACTCGAACCTCCGCCGGGACCAGCCGCACAGTCCATGACTGCAGCGCCCTTCACCGCTCGGCTAACCCCGCGCGGCAAACCGTCAGTCCATTGCTGAACTAGTGTGTCTCATGTTTCTGTAGTGACTGATTTAACTTCATCACAAGCTGATTGCTACCCCTGTCAATTAAGAAAATTTAAACTCTTGTATTCACCAACTTAAGTTATTGCCGGAACTAAGCCACTTACTGATTTATAAATTTTTTCGCTATCCTGATGACAGTTTTGCATGCGATATTTTCTGCACTTTAATTGGGTTCATGATGAGCCAGGTTAGGCAGAGAGGGTCAAAGTCCTCTCGAGTTTC
Source organism: Schistocerca americana (assembly GCF_021461395.2). Lineage (NCBI taxonomy): Eukaryota > Metazoa > Arthropoda > Insecta > Orthoptera > Acrididae > Schistocerca > Schistocerca americana. The sequence continues at coordinate 209,718,808 of NC_060125.1, read as the reverse complement.
AGCTCGTCTTTCAGAGGAAAAAGCCAGAGGATGAGACGAAGCAGACGCTAATCGCAGATACAACACTACAGGCCAAGCAGTTTAGCCCAAGTGCCTGAGACTTGAACAGAAGTCGCCAGGTCCAGATGGAATCCCACTTCGGTTTTTCAAATACGACATTGGCACCTCACCTACCTTGCATTTATCGTGAATCTCTCGCTCAGCACAGAGTCCAAGGCACAGGTGACTCCTGTATATAAGGACAAAAGTACGGACCGGCAAAATTGCAGAGCGATATCCCCAGCACGGTTTGCTGTAGAATCTCTTAAAATATTCTCAGTTAGAATATAGTAAATCTGCTTGAGATTGAGAGGATTATGTCCACGGACCAGCATGTTTTCAGAAAGCATCACTCGTGCGAAACTCAGCTTGATCTGTTCTTACATGGTATTTTCGAACTATAGGTGAAGGGAAAACGGAAAATCCCATACTTCAAGATATCTGGAAAGCATTTGACACAATTCCGCATTGCAGATCGCTAACGAAGGTACGAGCGTATGCAACAGGTCGCATGTTCGATTGCTGTTTATCGAAGAATTTTATGAAAGAATGGCTCACCTGTAATGGATGCCGCATATAGAACGCTAGTACAACCCATTCTTGAGTACTGCTCCAGAGTTTGGGATCCGTACCAGGTCAGATGAAAGCAGGGGGTCGAAGCACTTCAAAGAGGCGGGCTGCTAGATTTGTTACCAGGGCAGGTTTGAACAAAACGCAAGTGTTGACAGTTTTTTTTAACACTATTGCGAAAATTTAGGGAACCGGCATTTTAAGCAGTCTGCAGAACGATTCTACTGCCGCCAACATATGTTTTCCATAAGGATGACGAATGTATGAGAAATTAGGATTCGATCGCCGTTTTCCTCTCCCTCTATTTGCTAGTGGAAGAGGAAAGGAAATGACTATTAGTTGTACCCTCCACCATGCACTGTACAGTGGCTTGCGGAGTATGTATGTAGCTGTAGAAGTCGTGTAACGTGCTGTGGGGAGCATCTGCACTCGTGCAGAATCTTGGTTTTCACGAACTGCACCATCGGGTAAAAACACATTCCAAAAGAATGTTTTTCGCCGACGGGTCGCGGTCCCCGAACGCTGTGGACGGGGTAGTCAGTCATAGGTACAGATCTCTACATTCTGTGACATCAAGCAGTTGCAATGTGTTTTGGAAGTCTTTCCTGTTATTGCAAAGCGATGGGCCGATTTTCTGGTGCCGCTTAGCGCAGGTCGAGCACCCTGGCGATAGAGGGCTCTTTATTGGTTAATCTTACAAAATAGCAGGGAAAAGGAGGTCACAACGCCGGCATCCAAAAAACACGATCGTGCAGACTGTTGTACCGACCGATGTCAAAAACTTAACTGAAGAGTGGCGATGTAACCCAGGACTATTTAAGAAATGCTACGTGGGAGACAGACGATTAGTGAACGTCACAGAACTTTTCTTAGCTGGTGAGTTAATTTGTGAACAACAATATCGCGGTCCAGTATTTCGTAGATCTTTCACACTGGCACACAGGAATTGCACGGAATTGTAGAAAGTAGAGAGAAGTCCGTTTCGGTAGAGAACACTAGGTCTGGGAATTCTTATGATAGCATTTCGCCTGGGCACTCTGAAGAAAAGACATCGTGCGGAGATCTAGAGAGAGGCACTAATGGATGTTCTTCACAGTGTTGTGTACTGCAGCAGATCACGGCGCCCACAATTTTGCATACTGTGAATGCAGAGTATGATGAGAAATTGCAGCTTAGGCAAGACTTGAGAGGTTGTGAGACTTACCAAGCGTTTGTAGGCGCGTTAATAGGGTCGAGTAGCTTCCGCGAAACTTATTCTTTTCTCAAGTGACTCGATTAGTGACGTTATTTGCACGTCGCAGTTTTCCATTCTTCTGCAGCAATAAGACAGTCACTGTGTGTCCACCGCAGATTTGACTTCCGTAACTCATTTGTAAGATGCCGGTTTTGTCTCGTTCACCTAAACTATGTAGTCTTTGCCAGAGCATTTAAGCATTATATTAGAACTATTCCATGTTCATTATTGTCACTTTTCGTGTTCTCCGCATTTTTCGAGATCGAATAGATCCTATGATTATTTCTTGTTAATGTTTATGTTGGTAGGGAACTTTGCTACTAACAGGGCTTAATTTGGACCAGCGTTTCACTTCATAGCTACATGATTCTCCTGATGATTATCTTTTGTGACAAGCAACACCAATGCGCCGTGTCTGCTAGAGCCGCCCGTGTCGTATTTGTTATCCACTGTGCTACCGTTTTATTAGAACAATCTGACTGTCTGCCATTTCAACCGGTGAGGATCATTGTGACATTCAAAGTGATATATCGAAAGCTTAGGTGACGGTTCACACCTGGAGGTATACACCAAAGAATGCTGTGAGGACATTGATGTTTGGTGTATGTGATACGATGTGGGGCTATTTTTCCTACCTTCGGTTTGGATCGACAGTTTTCGTGGGGTAAAATAGTGAAATAACTAGTCATCAAATCACAACCTCACTTCCTGGCACTGATGACTTCCTTCATTATTTCCACTCGCCTCCTTTCTTGTGACACTATCAGTCACAGTACACAAATATGAGTTTGGCTATAAATGGATGTAAATGGATAAGCACGTCGCGACTCGAAGGACAATTTGAATACTACAGTGCCTTAGTAGTTGTGGTTCTATTAGGGGGAGGCACACCTATTTTCCTCTGACCTTTGAACTGAGTCCCCAAACGTAATTTTAGGGATGCCTACGGTTTAACAAACAGGGTGAACCAGAACTGCACCGACAAAATTTCGCACGTTCGCAAGTTGTTCAGGGACATTTTGCTAGTATTTTGGTATAAGGGACACTTGGTTTCCGGTGAGTCGTACAAAGTAATAATGTAATTCTGGTTTATTCGGTTTGTTATCCCAATTTCCTTTTTTCCGCGAAAAAGCTTCAAAATAGCGAAACGCCTGTAATTCGCAAACACAAAAACTTACAACACAAATCGGGATATAACAAATAATTCTCAGACAGATGCGAAAGTTGTATGATGTGGTCCGACGATACGGAAACAGCTCACCATAGCATGTGGTTCAGCTCTTCCATTGCACTGCATTGCGTTCACCGGGTGCGTGTTTACCAACATTCTACCCGTAAAACTACCCATATATCTGTCTATTACTAATCATCTTGGGGTTGAAGCTCTTTTTTCCCGTGTTTGCTTCAACAATACATATGTTTGCTAAAGGCGGACCCTATCCAAAAGCATATGTACTGTGTATTACTGTTAACGTACAACCAAAAATGTCGGCAAAGCAATGTCGAGACGGTGCTTATCAGTACTGAGAGTAAACGTGTGAGCGCTTAGTGGAGTGTAGATCGCAAATCTTTTTCCTATGGGCCCAAACCGCTGAGGTCATCGGTCCCTCGGCTTACACACTACTTAATCTAACTCAAACTAAGTTACGTTAAGGTCAACACACAAACATCCATGCCCGAGGGAGGGCTCGAACCTCCGACGACGGGAGCCGCGCGAACCGTGGCAAGGTGCCCCTGACCGCAAGGGTACCCCGCGCAGCTGTAGATTACAGTTGTCGACAACAAGAATCACGAGGTTGTCAACAACGAGTACCACGAGTTAGTGGAATAATTTTGGAAACAAAGAACACGCAGTGCATACTGCTGGCATCTACACTTTCCTGCAAACATATTAAGCGCAATACAGATACGAAGATAAATAGGGTTATGAAGTCGAAAGAAATGTCACTACCCTGTAACTTAAAACGAGCCACCAGACACCTCAGATCCCTTCTACGAAAATCCTCAGGGCAACTTCTGAAATTTTATCTGTGGAGTTTTAGTTCACCATGTAGAAACGTAACAATGGTGCAGTATGCCATTTTTCACACATACAAATCATCGCCGGAGTTGACAATAGCAATATCTAGGACCAACTAAGGAATTAAACTGGATACCTTTGGATTTATAATTTATACCTGTCCGCTTAGCCGGTGAGCCTTATGTAGTGTGTTCCACAATTCTTGTTCAGGCATCTAGGGATTACAGGGACAATTTGCAGATGAAATTTTGACAAGGAATCCACGTTCGGAAATATGCCGCTTGATGTAATGTAGGTTTGAAGATAGTATAACTTGAGAGCCTCCTGCTTCACGATAGACACAGAACAGAAACAATGGGCAGCGATCTGTGTGCTCCACAGGAGACCATGGCATGGGCAGTGTTTCCAGTACACGTCACCAAGTTCTTCTCCATGTGACGATGAACGTCCACTTCAGATCTGTGTGAATGGCGCGTCCGCGGAACACTACAGTCAACACTCCTGGTTGCGAACGTACTTGATTCTCGCAGCCGTTCTTGTAGTCGAACGAAAATGGTATGTGATGTTATAATTACAACACGGGACGACGACGGCGTCATCTTTTTATTTTGTGTCAATGCCGTGAAGAGGGAGAGTTGTAAGTGACAATAAATTATTTTACATCCGAGTGGTAAATTTTTGGACATAGATTCCTCATCAAAACCATCTATTAGGTCTCCTCTCTAACCCCCCGAATCCTGTAATAGGAATTGATGAACGGTTTCTCAAAACATAGCAACAAGGGCAAAATGACTTCTTGAGTGTTTGTGTTTAGCTACCTCGTTAGTTTTGCAGTTTGCACAGCAAAATAACTAAAGACAGCTGAAGAAGATATAAAATACATCAGGCAACGGCAAGAAAATCTTTCCCAGAAAAATTAAGTATGATAACGTCTAATATGAGGAGTGTAACGAGATTAAGTGCTGGTTTTTCTATTGGTGACTGAAGACAGTAGAGTGAACAACATTAAATCAGTATTTGCGTCTTTATATCTATTACATACAAGTCTATGTTTTTAAGTTGGTTAGTACCGGCAACTACATACGGCGAGAGGAAGCCATAAATCCATATTTCACGTACGCAGCACGTCATGAGTGGAAGTATGTCACGTGGACGCAAAACGGATAGTCTGTACTGCCAGGAGAGGTACACTTTGTGGCGCAGTTACGATCGTGGAGAAAACATCAGGTTGTAAAGTTTGTCACGTGTTTGAGGGAAGACTGATCGCTATAGGGGAAAAAAAACACACTGATGGATGTGCATTTTAATGTACCACATATAAAACTATCTGCACTTGTACATCCTGTATATTTAATTGTTGGAATGCCTTTTCCGAAACTATTAGGAGTATATACGAAATGAAACAGTACAGAGAGAATAAAATGGAAGCTTTTGAAATGTATTGTTAAAGGAAAATTCCTAAAATGAGAAGGGCATTTCGGGAAATTAACGAAGATGTATTGAATGAAAATGAGGAGAAAACAATTTTATGTCACTACTTGACGAAACGAAGGGACAACTTTAATAGGACACATCCTACGTTAACAAAGTTATAGCTAATATGATTGGAGATTTCAAGCCCTCTCCTACATCTAACCAAACATCCTTAGTGAGTCATAACTACAATACGTGTACATTATGATAACTGCTATGGTAATAACAATAACAATAACGAAAATACATGTAGCAATGAATATATGGCATTTAAGAAACTCAAATCTTATTAATATTGTGTTAAGCAGTTTTCTCATTCTGTGTCAGAACTGAATAATATAATCTAAGAGAAATTCACGACAGCAGCATAGGAATCGATTGTGGTGAGAAAGTTCGCTGTTAAGAAGAAGAAAGAGAAAAAAATATCGCAAATAAAAATATGATGTGTATGTTCGAATTGGATGTTTCTGCAGAGGAATTGGTATTAACTGTTTCTTGTTACGGCTTCAGATTAAGTAATGTTTGAACATTTTGAAATGAGAATTGATCTGTCAAAACTGTTTATGCTCTTAGTAAATGATTCAACGGCGTCGATTTGAAGATAACTATAAAAATTTACCAAATTTGTGGAGTAGCGTGACAACTCCCAGTTTTATCACAATATCGGATGAGATTCTACAGTATCCTATAATAATTGTGGGACGGTGTGTCCTAATGGGCGGGCACCTGTTTCTCGCAAGCATCGCATCCGATCCTTTTTGAGTTAAAAGAGTTTGAAAATAATCTTTAAGGGAAGTTAATAGGAAACCTAATTTCGCGCGGTAGCGTCTGGCAACTGAAAGAGTGTAAGTCAATTTCAGAATTTAATAGGAAGCTGGTCACAAAATAATCTTGTACATTCGGTTTTAAAACATTTCGTTAAGCGATACTCTATCGAATTTTAAGAGTCATTCATAATTCAACCACTGTTCCTGAAACATTTGCGATTTCTGATGTCTTGTTTGAAACTAAACGACTCAGTTGCCATCGTTGACCTAATCTCTCAACATTGCTTAGTGGCAGTGATTGGGTAATTTCATTAACAATCATCCTGGAGCTGATTAACAATGAGTATTGAAAGAAACATATTTTGTTACCTCGCCCAATCGATGAGCTTAAAATAGCTTTAAATAATAAATAAGCGTCTCATGTACCGTAAACAGAACGTAGCAGAATATCGTCCAAAAATTAAAACAATGTAAAATTCCCACGACAACCCACGTGCTCATTTCAGAAACGTTAGCAGCAATTCTGGTTTTTTCTTGGTGTCTATAGGCGATTAATTTTTAGTAAACATTCAGATACAGTTCGTCAGGAACAAATAACGCAGTTATATCCAGTACTTTATGGACATGGTATTGTACAGCTTTAATGAAAGTTAAGAAGTGCATTATGCAATATATTACGTGTGTACAACTACCATTAGTGATAGAACAATACACATCTGATAACTGTTATTCCAATTACGCAGTGGTTAGCTGAAAGAACCCGATGATACTCTGATCCTTAACCGAAATCGATTGTCTTTAATAAAACATTCAGTTACAGCAGACTATTGCATAATGCAGTTCTTAACAGTTGTTTCAGTTTATGCATGCTTTGGTAACTGAGCCCGATACAGAAAACGGTATCTGAATGCAGTTTCTCTTCTTGATTACAATTTTTATAATTTCTTAAATCCAGCGCTGTGCTACGTAAACGGTGCTGCTTTCTGACGAAGTGTCTGAACCCGAAATACAGAGTGCGCAGTTTTTCTGGAGACTCCGTTTGTGCTGACCTTTCCGCACTGAGCGGAAATGCAGATGTTGCGCCGACTACAGGAAGAACAACACGAAAAGGCGGCGAGCTTGCATAGCACACGTCGACAAGAAAATACGAGACATCGACTTTACTAGCGCCTGTTCATCCTGGGAACAGTATACCACTTCTCTGTGTTCTCCACCAATCTATTTATTATAACTATTGTTGTTGTTATCCATTACCTTTGTACTTGATTTATAATTGATGCCTTAGTAACACTGTTTATTGCCACCATCCCCACTGTTTACTGTTAAAATGAAAAGTAATCACATTAAACTGTTAGTAGCCTAATAGTAACTCTGGCTCCTGCAGATGATGTGTAGCGGTATGGAGCAGGGTAGTCACTTATTTAGAAACGATACGAGGCAGAATTGGTAGGTACGATACTTGTTCACGAAATACAGAAAACGCTGGATGCAATTTTAGCTGGTGGGCTTTCATGCGAATTGTGTACCAGTATTCAGTAACACTTATTTCTGGATTCATAAATTTGAAATTCGTTGCACGGAACTGAAGATTTAACACTTTCTGTAAGTACGCTATGAAAAAATCGTTAATAAACTCATAGCGTAATAGATCATAGCGATATTATTGTGAAGGCGGCCATACAGTTTGAACAAGTACCTTTTTTATGTTGCCGACAGAGGGAGTCAACAATCGTTTAAGGTGCGGCGAAAGGGCTTTTTGGGTAAGTGTCCAACTACAAAGCCAAATGTCTAAGATGCTGATAATTGTAATAATCTTAATTTTAACTGTATGCAGCTCAATGGCTGCGTTCAGTTCTTTATGCTGGACGCCTTTCAGCTCCTTGCGGGTCACAAATCTATCCTCGATATCCAACCCGGGAAAGTAGACCCACAGTTTAACGTTGAGTCTCAACCACGTGTCGGTCCAGGCGATTCCGCACACAACATGTGGAGGCTAGATTAGACTGAAATTTCCTTGGTCCGAAAGGGATTCGATTCAATGCCCGTTAGATTCAACAGCTTTTTCTGCCATTCCTCGCATCATTCGTTTCGGGAAATACTTTGTTAGACGTATTACTTGAATATCTCCCAGTCATTGTCATCCCCTAAACTGTTTTGCCCTCTACGGCTGCTGGTACAACGATGCAAATTATTCTCTTGCGTTTTAACACATGTCCCATCGTTTTGTCTCATCTTCTACATGTAAATCCAAGCTCCACAAGCCACCTTACCCTGTGTGTTTGAGTGGCTTCCGGTAGTGTTGTCTTTTTCGTTCATTCCCGTTCTATTTACGAATGGCGTTCGGAAAGAATGATTGTTTGGAAACCACTGTATTAGTTCTAATTCTCCTTATTTTCACAACTCTCCTCGGAACGCACTGTCTCGGAATTTTAATACACTCAAGTTCAGAAAAAACAGAACACATTGAACGTCTAGAGATAGCACTTTCATATTCACAGAACGTATACAATTAAGAGCCAAAGAAACGGGTACAACTGCCTAATATCGTGTAGATCCCCCGTTAGTACACAGAAGTGCCGCAACACGACGTGGCATGGACTCGACTAATGTCTGTAGTAGTTCTGGAGGTAAACATGAATCCTTCAGGGCTGTTCATAAATTTGTAAGAGCACGAGGGGGAGGAGATCTCTTCTGAACAGCACCTTGCAAGGCATCCCAGATACGCTCAATAATGTTCATGACTGGGGAGTCTGGTGGCCAGCAGAAGTGTTTAAACTCAGAAGAGTTTTCCTGGAGCCATTATGTAGCAAATTCTGAACGTGTGGGGTGTCGCATTGTCCTGCTGAAATTGTACAAGTCTGTAGAAATGCACAATGTACGTGAATGGATGCAGGCGGTCCGACAGGATGCTTACGTACATGTCACATGTCAGAGTCGTATCTAGACTTATCAGAGGTCCATATCACTCCAACTGCACACGTCCCACACTATTACAGAGCCTCCACCAGCTTGAATAGTCCCCTGCTGACATGCACGGCCCATGGAGTCATGAGGTTGTCTCCATACCCGCACATGTCCATCCGCTCGCTACAATTTGAAGCGAGACTCGCCTGACCAGGCAACATGTTTCCAATCATCAACAGTCCAATGCTGATGTTGACGGGCCCAGGTAAAGCGTAAAGCTTTGTATCGTGCAGTCATCAAGGATACACGAGTGGTCCCTCTGCTCCGAAAGCCCATATCGATGCAGTCATCAAGGGCACCCGAGTGGTCCTTCTGCTCCGAAAGGCCATATCGATGATGATCCGTTGAATGGCTCGCACGCGTACACTTGTTGTTGGCCCAGCATTGAAATCTGCAGCAATTTGCGAAAGGGCTGCACTTCTGTCACGCTGAACGATTGTCTTCAGTCGTCATTGGTCCCATTCTTGTAGGATCTTTTTCCGGCAGCAGCGGTGTCGGACAGTGATGTTTTACCAGATTGCGGATATTTACGGTGCACTCGTGAAATGGTCGTACGGGAAAATCCCCATTCCATCGGTACGTCGGAGATGCTGTGTTCCATCGCTCGTGGGCCGACTACGAGCATAACACCACGTTCAGACTCACTTAAATCTTGGTAAGCTGCCATTGTACAAGCATTAACTAATCGAACAACTGCAGCAGGCACATGTTGTCTTACATAGGTGTTGCCGACTGCAGCGCCGTATTGTGCCTGTTTACATTATGTTTGAACCCGCATGACTATATCAGTTTCTTTGGGCTTCAGTGTACATTAGTATGTTCTGCATAAATTATTAGCATTTCAGTCACTTCGGTTCAGCATGTGTCCTGTTGCCTTTTAGGCACAATGTCCGTCATGGTCCCTGATAACTTGTTCCATGCTGATGGTATTGACGCGTATAAGACGAGAATGGCGCTCTGTTGTATAGCCATCCACGCTGCATTCACCTGGTTCCAAAGTTCATCTGTGGTGGTTGACACTGTGTCACAGCACTATACCCGTTGTTTGAGGAGGTCCTACACATTTTCGATTGGCGAGAAATCTGCTGATCTGGCGGGACAGAGAAAAAGGCTAACATCCTGTTACACCATGAAGGCGTGTGTTCGTGGAGCAACATGTCGTCGTGCATTGTCTTGTTGAAAAACGTCTTCTGGGGTGTTGTGCGGAAAGGATATGGTTGCTGGTCGCAGGATGTCATTCACGTAGGTCGCACTGGTCACAGTGCCCAGGACACGCAACAGTTGTGATTTGTGTTTGTACTCAATAGTAACCCGCACCATGAGGCCTTCAGCTGGCGCTGTATGTCTTGTGCACATGCAGTCACTGTGATGCTGCTCCCCCAGCCTCCGTCGAACAAAAATGCGGCCATCATTATCAAACAAACAAAACCTGGATTCGTCCAAAAGCACTACCTGATGCCATTACTGTCCCCAGTGGCGTCGTTCCGCACACCATTGCTGACTAGCATGTTTCCGCTCATTCGTCAAAGGTAGGCGGAGAAGCGGACTACGCGCACATAACCCATGCCGTAATAAATGTCGACGGACTGTTACCCCTGATAGTGTGCGATGTGTTCCACTGTTGAGCCAGAGCCGATGAGGAAGCATATCGGTCTTGCAATGCCATTCGGATGAGGCGTCTATCTTCTCTGGGGAAGGAGGGGTCCCCGGGGGGGTGGGGGGTTTGGGTGGTGCTGCCTGATCCATCTCGCCGTGTTCGACGCCTTCCGTGAACCACTCTGCACACAGCCATTGTACTGCGAAAACACTTCGTTCCACACAAGCAGCAATTTCGTCGATAAATGCATCACATTCTCTCATGCCAAAAATGCGCCCTGTTTTAAACTCACTGTACGGTTCGCGCGTACGCCTGCGTGCCATCCTGCATGTCTGTTCAAATCACACTAATACCTTCCGTTTATAGCGCGAACGAGAGCCGCAGGCACATTTTACCGGCACGTGGTGTTGCGCCGCGATATCGATGTTTATCTTGAACCCGTAGGCCGAAATGGTTCAAATGCTAATCATTTCTGCAGAAAATGCTAATGTCCATGCCCTGTGAATACGAAAGCCCCATCTCTAGTTGTTCAAAGTCTTCTGTTTTTATCTGAACATGAGTGTAGTGAGCCGTTCCGTGATACACAATGTCACTGACTTTAGGTGAGGAACTCCATTACGCTGTCGCGTCGACCAAACGATACTCGGACGAAACGCTCCGTTCTTCGTTATATCTTCTCAACCTCTGCTCTTAACCAAATCCGGTAAGTATTCTAACTGGTGTGCAAAACCCAAGAATCCGCTAAGCAATTCCTATGTAAGCCAGTTCATTCGTGGATGATCTACGTTTCCTTAAGACTCTTCCACTGAATCTCAACCTAGAATACGCTATTCCTACAATTTCATTTATGTGGACATTCCACTTTACATTTCTCTGGATTGTTACTCCTTGGTATTTTACGGTAGTTGCTGTTTTCAGTCATTTTTCGGTAACTGTATAACTGTACAATCTTGTTACCTATTTCTAGCCAATACGTTACATTTATTTACATTCAGGGTCTACTGCCACTCCCTACATCATTCAATATAATATCTATATAATTTACGATTGAATGTAGTAGATTATTAAGGCTGGATATTTTTTATAGTTATTTTTTTAGACACATATATTCTTTTACCTTTCCAGTGTGGTTAGCCACGTTTCCTACTATCGCGGTCTACAATGCATGTACAAGTCTATGGAACTAACGACTTGCACCATCGTTTAATTCTTCACGTTATGTTCTAAAATGAAATAATTGTTTCAAAGATTGCAGGCTCCATTCAGTTTTATCACACGTTCACTGAACTATAAGCACACCACTAGTATTAAGTAGTTCATTAAACATGAGTGAATGATTTTTTGAGATGATTAAAGATCTATAACTACGTAAATAATAGATGTTTCTACGAACAAGATGAAATCACAGTGGATGCTCCAGGATACGACATCTTAGCGGGCAGGAGGAAGGTTCTGGCTGAGTTTACGGAAGGCAATTTGTTGCTTCACACTAGCTGGTAATTCTTTATTTAATGAGATATACTTATAAAGAACAATAACATATAAGTGAATAGTAATTGTCGGATAGATTCAGGAGAGGAACCAAAAGGACCAAACTTACAATAATATTTTTCTTTCTCAGAACAATTAATACTTCCTTAAAAAAACGAGTCTACCATTCACAAAAATATAGCTCCAAAGTCCTTTGGGAATCTGTAAGATTTCAACCAGGCAATTCTGACTTCACTGCAACTACATAAAGAAAATTACCATTGTTGTTCTTGTGGTCTTCAGTCCAGAGACTGGTTTGATGCAGCTCTCCATGCTACTCTATCCTGTGCAAGCTTCTTCATCTCCCAGTACCTACTGCAACCTATATCCTTCTGAATATGGTTAGTGTATTCATCTCTTGGGCTTCCTCTACGATTTTTACCTTCCACGCTGCCCTCCAGTACTAAATTGGTAGTCCCTTGATGCCTCACAATATGTCCTACAAACCGATCCCTTCTTCTAGTCAAGTTGCGCCACGAATTTCTCTTCTCTCCAATTCTATTCAATACCTACTCATTAGTTATGTGATCTACCCATTGAATCTTCAGTATTCTTCTGTAGCACCAGATTTGGAAAGCTTCTATTCTCTTCTTGTCCAAACTATTTATCGTCCATGTTTCACTTCCATACATGGCTACACTCCATACAAATATTTTCAGAAACGACTTCCTGCCCCTTAAATCTATACTCGATGTTAACAAATTTCTCTTCTTCAGAAACGCTTTCCTTGTCATTGCCAGTCTACATTTTATATCCTCTCCACTTCGACCATCATCAGTTATTTTGCTCCCCAAATATCAAAACTCATCTACTACTTTAAGTGTCTCATTTCTTAATCTAATCCCTCAGCATCACCCGACTTAATTCTATTACATTTCATAATCCCTGTTTTACTTTTGTTGATGTTCATCTTATGTCCTCCTTTCAAGACACTGTCCATTCCGTTAAACTGGTCTTCCAGGTCCTTTCCTGTCTCTGACAGAATTGCAATGTCATCGGAAAACCTCGGAGATTCCATTTCTTCTCCTTGGACTTCAATTCCTTCTCCAAATTTTACTTTAGTTTCCTTTACTGCTTGCTCAATATACAGACTGAATAACATCGGGGATAGGCTACAACCCTGTCTCACTCCCTTGCCAACCACTGCTTCGCTTTCATGCCCCATCTGGTTTCTGTACAAATTGTAAATAGCCTTCGCTCCCTGGATTTTACCCCTGCCACCTTCAGAATTTGAAAGAGAGTATTCCAGTCAACATTGTCAGAAGCTTTCTCTAAGTACACAAATACTAGAAACGTAAGTTTTCCTTTCCTTAATCTATCTTCTAAGACAAATCGTAGTGTCAGTATTGCCTCACGTGATCCAACATTTCTACGGAATCCAAACTGATCTTCCCCGTGATCGGCTTCGATCAGTTTTTCCATTCGTCTGTAAAGAATTCGCGATAGTATCTTGCAGCCGTGACTTATTAAATTGATAGTTTGGTAATTTTCATATCTATCAACACATGCTTTCTTTGGGATTGAAATTATTAAATTCTTCTTGAAGTCTGAGGGTATTTCGCCTGCCTCATACATCTTGCTCACCAGATGGTAGATTGTCAGGGCTGGCTCTCCCAAGGCTATCAGTAGTTCTAATGGAATGTTGTCAACTCCCGGTGCCTTGTTTCGACTTAGGTCTTTCAGTGCTCTGTCAAACGCTTCACGCAGTATCATATCTCCCATTTCATCTTCATCTACCTCCTCTTCCATTTCCATAATGCTGTCCTCAATTACATTGCCCCTGTATAGACCCTCTGCTTTCTATTCTTTGCTTAGAAATGGGTTTCCACCTGAACTTTTAATATTCATACATGTGGCTCTCTTTTCTCCAAAAGTCTCTTTATTTTTCTGTAGGTAGTATCTGTCTTACCCCTAGTGCGATAAGCCTCTACATCCTTAAATTTGTCCTCTAGCCATCCCTGCTTAGCTATTTTGTACTTCCTGTCGATCTCATTTTTGAGAAGTTTGCATTCCTTTTGGCCTGCTTCATTTACTGCATTTTTATATTTTCTACTTTCATCAATTAAATACAATATATATTTATCTACCAAGGATTTCTAATAGCCCGCGTCTTTTTACCTACTTGATCTGCTGCCTTCACTATCTCATCTCCCACTGCTACCCATTTTTCTTCTCCTGTATTTCTTTCTCCCACTTTGGTCAATCGTTCCCTAATGCTCTCCCTGAAACTCTCTACAACCTATTGTTCTGTCATTTTATCCAGGTCTCATCTCCTTAAATTCCCACCTTTTTGCAGTTTCTTCTGTTTTAATCTACAGTTCATAACCAATAGATTGTGGTCAGAGGCCACATCTGCCCCTGGAAATGTCTTACAATTTAAAACCTGGTTCCTCAATCTCTGTCTTACCATTATATAATCTATCTGAAACCTGTCAGTATCTCCAGGGTTCTTCCATGTATACAACCTTCTTTCATGATTCTTGAACCAAGTGTTAGCTATGATTAAGTTATGCTCTGCGGAAAATTCTATCAAGCGGCTTCCTCTTTCATTTCTTACCGCATTCCATATTCACCGTCTACGTTTCCTTCTGTTACGTTTCCTACCATCGAATTCCAGTCACCCACGACTATTAAATTTTCGTATGCCTTCACTATCTGAATAATTTCTTTTATCTCATCATACATTTCATCAGCCTCTTGGTCATCTGCGGAGCTAGCTGGCATATGAAGTTGTACTACCGTGGTAGGCGTGAACTTCGTGTCTACCTTGGCCACAGTAATGCGTTCACTATGATGTTTGCAGTAGCTTACCCTCTCTCGTATTTTTTTATTCATTATTAAACCTACTCCTACATTACCCGTACCTGATTTGGTATTTATAACCCTGTATTCACCTGACCAGAAGTCTAGTTCCTCCTGCCACCGAACTTCACTAATTCCCGCTATATCTAACTTTAACCAATCCATTTCCCTTTTTAAATTTTCTAACGTACCTGCCCGATGAAGGGATCTGACATTCCACACACCGATCCGTAGAACGCCAATTTTCTTTCTCCTGATAACGACGTCCTCCTGAGTAGTCCTCACCCGGAGATCCGCATGGGGGACTATTTTACCTCCGGAATATTTTACCCAAGATTACATCATCATCATTTAACCATACAGTAAAGCTGCATGCCCTCGGGAAAAATTAAGGCTGTAGTTTCCCCTTATTTTCAGCATTTCGCAGTACCACTACAGCAAGGCCGTTTGGTTAGTGTTAAAGGCCAGATAAGTAAATCACCCAGACTGATGCCCCAGCAATTACTGAAAAGGCTGCTGCCCCTCTTCAGGAAGCAGACGTTTGTCTGGCCTCTACAGATACCCCTCCGTTGTGGTTACACATGCGGTACGGCTATCTGCATCGCTGAGCCTCCCCCCCCCAACGACTAGGTCCATGGTTCATGGGAGGGGGGAACTGGTTCAAATGGCTCTGAGCACTATGGGACTTAACATCTGAGCTCATCAGTTCCCTAGAACTTAGAATTCCTTAAACCTAACTAACGTAAGGACATCACACACATCCATGCCCGAAGCAGGATTCGAACCTGCGCCCGTATCAGTCGCGCTGTTGCGGACTGAAGCGCATGGATCCACTCGGTCACAGCAGCCGGTAACAAGATTAAAAAAAAAATTACTTAAGTAACCTTAAAAGTAAGAAGCGCTAATAGCTAAGCACGAAATCACAGTAGTAATAAAATGTATAACAGTAAAACAAAAAATTCTTTTTTTTAAGAGAAGTGCTGCATCTCACCAAGACCTTCCAACGTGAGCACAGAAAGCGGGCCAACATTCATTGGACCGCTGGCGTTTGCTTGCCACGACCATGTCCGATGCTACAATTCATACACAAGTCGGGCAAGCAAGAACTTGCCACCTTCAGGTCAGGCTCAATATTAGTTCTCAGTGGTTACTGATATAAGCCCTAGAACACAGTAGAACCAAATTAAGTCCACATCGAAAGAATAATGAGAAGATCACCGAAAAGCTGAACAATTTCAATAAAAGGAAAACACAGTTAAATACACTCAAATATATCATGTATAAGGGGGTTCACACAGAGGCGAGGAAGGGTGGGAGTGGAGGGGGCGGGGGCGAATTTAGTAGCTTGAGTTCGGACAGACGGAGAACAGCGGCCAAACCAGCCTAACGGGTGTCCAACAGCAGAGCACAGATGCCTAAACCCAGGAATAGAAGTACCTTACCCAAAGAAGAGGTAGGACGGGCGGTTCCCAGGGAAAATCAACGTGATCACGACTCCCACACCAGGAGACGGTCACTCGCAAACCCGCATAGTCAGTCGGGTGCAACAGCGTTGTGGCCAACACTCCACACCAGCGCGGCAGCGTCCAGGTAGCCTCCCCCTTGGACGGCCGACCGGCGATCAGACCCCGATCGTCATCCGTTCCTCTCTCTCACTGCCCCACTGCCCGTCAACAATCTGCCCCCGACTTCCTCCAGCCAAATAGCCATCTACAAGACTACCGAAGCTCCACCCAGTGGCGTGAGAGGAAAACCGATCGCACCAGTAAACAAGAATATAACAGCTCGGGAAACGAGGCGTCACGGCTCACTAGTCTCACCAAATGTTAGTTTACAGAATCCAATACGTGTTTCACAAAATGGCGTGTTGCTAATAATGCCCCCCCACCACCCCCTAAAAGAGTTAAAGCTATTACCATCTTTTTGCGAGTATCTACTAATATCACCGTCTTCAATTCGCCATCTTCCTTTTTAATATACGTATTGTAGGGCAGTAAGCTACGTCTTGGCACCTAACTACATAGGCTCCTTTCTTTTCGTTCCACAACAAAATTATGGAAATAATATGAGGAGCGTTCCACATTGTTTACATTTTATTTTTCCCCATCATTCATGATGCTCCACTTGTTTTTATCATTACAGATGTAAGTACTAATATGTAGTACTTTGATCTAAACGTAAGTGGGCAGGACCATCAGAAGAAGTGTAATCCCTGCAAAGTACAGCCGAATTTCTTAATTGCGGGGGGGGGGTGATCGTTAAGGACAGCCCTGGACAACGTGGCTTTTGCGGAAGGAGGATGTAAACACTGCTAGTATTCACTAGCAGTTGGTGTCAGTACGTGGAACTCTTGCAACATGACAACGCTCGTCCCCATAAGTGCTGGAAATCACGACTGCCATCGCTGACATAGTCTTACAGATACTGCCGCGACCATCATAATCTCCAGACTTGCCCCCATCTGATTACCACCTATTCGGGGCTATGAAGAAATCACTGGGCGGACTTCATTTCACAGACTGCTAGGAACCGCGATCAGCTGTCCTGCTGCTACACAAAAAGTCCAGTCAGGCGGTGCTCGGATACGCTAAATAGCGAAAAGTTTTGCAGAAGTTTTTTGACAAGCTTTCTACCCTTTTTTTCGGAGGTGCTGAATCCAAAATCTTAAAGTCCCGCAAAAATTTCGGCACAGAAATGGGTAATATATATATATATATATATATATATATATATATATATATATATATATATAACAAGAACAATTGGACTTTCTTGGGTTTTTCTGAAACGACGTATATTTTCGGCAACGTTGACCATTTGTGAAAATAAAGAGGATAGAATTTCACACAAAATAGTTCTTGGTGACGATTATCGTCAGACCTACACTATGGCGTACAGCACGTACTGAAGTTAGCGCCATTTCAGAGCTGTGATGGGGCATCTCAGGGCCCTTGTGTACTTTGTGGCACAACCGTCGCCGAATTCTTTCTTCCAGTAGTGTCACAATGTTACTGCAGAGATTGGTAGTTGATGCTTGCTGTGGTGGAAGAGTAAGATGTTTGGACGATGGCAATGACTTTCCCATCCTGAAGGGGGATACCTGTTGCATCGAATTGTCTGGCACAGTGAGCACTGATTTTAAGATATTTGTCACAGCTATGTTTTCATCATTCATTTCCAGTACAGTTCAAGGGTTAGTGTTTGATGATTACCCTGACAAACTGACCAGCACCGACGAGAAAGATCGAGAGAGAAGATTTTACAAAATCAGCTCTGTAGAAATAATCTTCAATGAAGCAATTCTAACACGTGTTGCTCAGGAAAAATTCCTCTCTAATTCGAAGATCAAGGAATGCTTGATATTAATGCTAATGGATAAATTGCCCAAAGCAAGCATACCTTCCAAGAGAATTGCAGAAGGTGCTGATATCTTATCAGCACCGCACTATCTTTAAGCCCCACACATTCAACAGTCTTAGTTCTTGGGAAAGATGTGGACCTCCCTTTCCAACAAAGTAATGTATTATTCATGAGACTATGGAGCGGGAAAATTACCCAACAGTTCACTCTCCTCAGGGAGCTGGCTATCCCACATGAGAGTACATCCTGTTTTTGCATGTAGTCCGTGGTTGTGACACTATTTTTGCTCTTTACAATCAGGCAAAACGAAATGCACAATCACGCTGAAGAAAAACCCTGAATTCAAACAGGACATACACATACACTCCTGGAAATTGAAATAAGAACACCGTGAATTCATTGTCCCAGGAAGGGGAAACTTTATTGACACATTCCTGGGGTCAGATACATCACATGATCACACTGACAGAACCACAGGCACATAGACACAGGAAACAGAGCATGCACAATGTCGGCACTAGTACAGTGTATATCCACCTTTCGCAGCAATGCAGGCTGCTATTCTCCCATGGAGACGATCATAGAGATGCTGGACGTAGTCCTGTGGATCGGCTTGCCATGCCATTTCCACCTGGCGCCTCAGTTTGACCAGCGTTCGTGCTGGACGTGCAGACCGCGTGAGACGACGCTTCATCCAGTCCCAAACATGCTCAATGGGGGACAGATCCGGAGATCTTGCTGGCCAGGGTAGTTGACTTACACCTTCTAGAGCACGTTGGGTGGCACGGGATACATGCGGACGTGCATTGTCCTGTTGGAACAGCAAGTTCCCTTGCCGGTCTAGGAATGGTAGAACGATGGGTTCGATGACGGTTTGGATGTACCGTGCACTATTCAGTGTCCCCTCGACGATCACCAGTGGTGTACGGCCAGTGTAGGAGATCGCTCCCCACACATGATGCCAGGTGTTGGCCCTGTGTGCCTCGGTCGTATGCAGTCCTGATTACGGCGCTCACCTGCACGGCGCCAAACACGCATACGACCATCATTGGCACCAAGGCAGAAGCGACTCTCATCGCTGAAGACGACACGTCTCCATTCGTCCCTCCATTCACGCCTGTCGCGACACCACTGGAGGCGGGCTGCACGATGTTGGAGCGTGAGCGGAAGACGGCCTAACAGTGTGCGGGACCGTAGCCCAGCTTCATGGAGACGGTTGCGAATGGTCCTCGCCGATACCCCAGGAGCAACAGTGCCCCTAATTTGCTGGGAAGTGGCGGTGCGGTCCCCTACGGCACTGCGTAGGATCCTACGGTCTTGGCGTGCATCCGTGCGTCGCTGCGGTCCGGTCCCAGGTCGACGGGCACGTGTACCTACCGCCGACCACTGGGGACAACATCGATGTACTGTGGAGACCTCACGCCCCACGTGTTGAGCAATTCGGCGGTACGTCCACCCGGCCTCCCGCATGCCCACTATACGCCCTCGCTCAAAGTCCGTCAACTGCACATACGGTTCACGTCCACGCTGTCGCGGCATGCTACCAGTGTTAAAGACTGCGATGGAGCTCCGTATGCCACGGCAAACTGGCTGACACTGACGGCGGCGGTGCACAAATGCTGCGCAGCTAGCGCCATTCGACGGCCAACACCGCGGTTCCTGGTGTGTCCGCTGTGCCGTGCGTGTGATCATTGCTTGTACAGCCCTCTCGCAGTGTCCGGAGCAAGTATGGTGGGTCTGACACACCGGTGTCAATGTGTTCTTTTTTCCATTTCCAGGAGTCTATTTAAAGATCAGAACGTGAACAAGAGGCTGCAGTGGAGTGTGCTAAGCGATTCCTCATCCAATTGTGTAGTGGTGTAAGCGAAGAGTCTCTGAATTACAGCCGATACAGAAGCTGAGGATGCTGCTTGTCAGTATTTTCTCTGAGTGTACCACCAGGTTCTCAGGAATGGGGCTGGACCAGGTCCAAGGATCGCCTGTTTCCAACCACTACGGCTCAACCGCCAGCTCTCGGTATCATCCTGACGTATATTACGTGCAAATGCAAAACTGGGTGTCATGACTACTCTTGCCGCTACAGAAAAACTGGTCTCCACTGTTAGCAGCTCTGCATCAGCTGTCATATTGCTTGCGAGAATGTCAGCCAACTCGATTCGCAAGACTTAGAAGAAGCTGGGTTGGAAGTAGAGAAGGAACACGAGACTAACGAAAGCTGCTACAGACGAAGGTAAGCCATATTCCACATCGCTGTTATCATAATTTCCCGATATGAAACTCATTACCTCATTATTGCAGCAAAAAAAGTACATGGTGATTATAGTTGAAGTTTAACTTACAATCTGATGTAGAATTAACACCACTGGTCAGAATGATGTCAAATTGCAACGGAATACTATAGGAGAAGAGGGGAAATGTATGGCAGAAGAAAAAGAAATAGTTACAAAATGTAGTAACACATGGCGCTGTAAGCATCATAATTTAACAGTGGTCGACTAAAAATCATACAAAAATGACTACGGTGTTCGTTTGACTATAAAAAACTATACTACCCAGTGGGCATGGGTTTACAGGTGTGATACTGTTAGTTACGTAAGCCCATCCACCGCGGCAACGTCATATCACATCGGATGGGAAAAATCGGTTTTTAACTGTCCTGAGGCCAAAAACTGCATAAAAAGCAACACTCAAGTCGGTTTTTAATTTTGCTGGGGCCAAAAGCCGCATAAAAAGCATCAATCACATCGGTTTTTAATTGTACTGAGGCCAAAAACCAAATAAAAAGCATCAATCAAAATCAAATCAGCTTATTAATTTCCGTGTGACTGGCGCAAAACATGTTGAATATGCTGTCTACCTTTTTCTGCAACAGGTTGAAATCGAGAAACAGCATGTTCCACAACTGACCGAAGTGTTTCTGGGGTCACGTTCAGATTGTGCTACGCAGTGCGTGTCCTCAATGTAGCTAAGTTTGCAATCGGAACACTGAACACATCTTTCAGTTAGCCCCACAGCCAGAAGTCACACGGATTAATATCAGGTGATTGGGACGGCCAGATTGTAGGGAAATGGCGGCCAATAATTCTAGCAATTCTGAAATGGCACTTCAGCAGATGCTTAACTGGATTTGCAATGTGCGGAGTTGTGCCATCTTGCATAAAAATGATCCCCTCCACACATCCAGGCTGTTGGAGAGCTGGAATGAAGTGGTTGCGGAAAAGACACTCTTAGCGCTTACCAATGACGGTAGCATCTGTCTCTGGAAGCATCTGTGTCTTCGAAAAGCCGGCCGTTGGTGGCCGAGCGGTTCTAGGCGCTTCAGTCTGGAACCGCGCGACCGCTACCGTCGCAGTTCGAATCCTGCCTCGGGCATGGATGTGTGTGATGTCCTTAGGTTAGTTAGGTTTAAGTAGTTCTAAGTTCTAGGGGACTGATGACCTGAGATGTTAAGTCCCATAGTGCTCAATGCCATTTGAACCATTTTGAACTCTTCAATAAAATAAGGCCCTGTCATAAATGATGCCGTAAACCCGCACCACACAGTGACCTTTTCAGGATGAAGTGTTGCTGGTTGATTTGAGTGTGAATTTTCCGTTGCCCATATTCGACAATTGACAAATCCTGTCAGATGTAAGTGGTCTTCGTCTGTCCACAAAATCTTCCTCGTGCAATCATTGTGCACTTCCATGTGAGCAAGAAATTCTAAAGCACAGGTCTCTCTCGCTGGCAGGTCAACAGGAAACAACTCGTGTACATGGGTAATTTTGAATGGATAGGAAAGAAAAAAATGGTTCAAATGGCTCTGAGCACTATTGGACTTAACATCTGAGGTCATTAGTCCCCTAGAACTTAGAACTACTTAAACCTAACTAACCTAAGGACATCATACATATCCATGCCCGAGGCAGGATTTGAACCTGCGACCGTAGCAGTCACGCGGTTCCGGACTGAAGCACCTAGAACCGCTCGCCCCCCTCGGCCGGCTACCAAAGAAAGATGATGTTTCGTAGGATTGTACGCACCGTGTTCAAGGGTATGTCCAATGTTCGGGCAATTCTCCGTACACTACACGACTGCGCACCACCGCTCGTCTCCTCCTGCACTTCTGTGGCCACTGCTTCCACTGAGGTCCAATCAATTCGTTTCCTCCCTCTACTAGGTTGCTCATCAAAAACCCGTCTTTTCGAATTTCCAAATCATTCTCCTCCGACCCACGGCAGCCATCGGACCGATGCCTTTTTTCAAACCCTTCAGTGTCTGAAAATTCTGCAGAGCGACGTGTGCACAGTAATCATTCTTGTAATATAGATTTACAAGCAGAGCGCGATTCTCTATTGAGACAGGCATGACGAACGTGGCAAACGCGAAAGGAGGAAAAGCCGTGTGCCTGGCGTGTTTATACCAACCTCAATGTACAGTGGGCATGACAGGTGTCTCCATTTACGTACTCTGACACATACAGCGCCATCTATTGATCAATATACACACTATTTTTTTTCTTCTGCCATATTTTTCCCCCTTTGTCCGATAATATGCCGTTGCAATTTAACGTCATTCTGACCAGTGTTGTTATTTCTACAGCGTTTTGAAAGTTTAGCTTTAATTATAATCCCCTGTACATTGGTTTCAACTTTAATTTATTACAATTCTTTATAAGTATAATAGGTAAACAATTATTTACCTATCAGCTCGTGTGAACTGAAAATAATCGTCTATTATATTACTTAGTTGTATCATTGTGTGTGTTAAATAGGGCACCTAGAAACGACGGAGAGGCTTCATCCCGCCGTAGCCCTCAGTGGTTCACAACACCACAACACGCCACAACAGTGCACCCACCGCACCGCCGCCCCAAACCGAACCCAGGTTTCTGAGCACTATGGGCTTAACATCTATGGTCATCAGTCCCCTAGAACTCAGAACTACTTAAACCTAACGAACCTAAGGACATCACACAACACCCAGTCATCGTTTTGTTAATGTGTTGACGTATGCTTCTGAATTAATGGTACCGCCTCTTGACATATCAATGAGATTCACACCCCCACAACACGGTTATCATGACCTTGCCGGAGGAACAGTTGCTTTAATTTTTTTCTTCTGTGGCGAGTGGGAATGGTGCCATTCCATCGACTATCGTTTTGTTTCTGGTTCAATATGATGAGCCCAGGTTTCATCACCCGTCACATTCGGGGACATGAAGGCCTCACCCTCAGTTTCAAAACGTTGCAACAAATCAAGACAAATGTTTTTCCACCGTTAGACACCGCGGGATCCATCTTGCACACACTTTTGAATATGCAAGAGTGCAGATAATTGCATCCACACTTCCTTTGCTGATTGACAGATGAAGCCGCAACTGCCGAGTCGTAGTGCGTCTGTCCTCGCGAATGCCATCATCAGCTCGCTGCAACATGCCAGGTGTGCCAGCCGCGGATGCCCTCCCCGACCGGTGCAAATCGTAGACCTCCGATGAACCGCCTTCTGATGACCTCACCCCGTGTCCAGCGACTGCTTGTACTTCTGTCGACAGCAAATGCTCCATAGACTTTGCACAAGCGTTGATAAATATTCCTCACATACATCACCTACAGACGCCATTTTGAAACTGTCTTTCAGCTACCCTACCTGTCGGAAGTGACGGAAACTTGGCGCGTTCACTCAGGAAACTTAAAATAATACATACGTTACCTTTCGTATTCGTAGCATTGTTTTTAGGCTGAGAAAAAAAATGCGATGTATTACTTTCTGGGCAAACCTCGTATGACAGTATTTTTCATAAGGAATTATTAATGACTAAAAAGTTAAAACAGGTACTAATCTTTCACGGTAACAATACTTACAGCTGATAATTTTGAAATAATACGATCGCCGGTGCAATTGAACAAACGCCTCTACAGAATCAACCGATCACAGTAGTTTCACACGTAATCTATAACTGCGTTTACAAGTCGACTACATAACTTTGTATCGTGCCTACTGATGCAAATATTTCTTGCATGAATTTACGATACCTGAATATACTTGAATGACTATGGTCAATATTTGTGACTAAACACCTTTAATACAATAAAACAAACTGGAATTACTGTAACTTCGAAATGCTTTGAACACAATAATAGATGGACGTCGCAGCACACTCATACTGTCACAAATTTATTTTTATATGAATTATTCATAGCAGAAAAGTAAAACTTCCAAACCACTGAAACTCACTGTGAAATATCATCTGTTGAAACAACGCCAAAATATTGCACATCATACGATCAACACACAACGATATAAAAGGAAAAAAGACTTCTTTCAATATCTATTTAGTTCTAGCTTTCAAATTAAGTAACTATTTTCCACTAAAAGAATACTGGGCCGAAGTCTTGTAATTATGCAAATGGGATGTTAGTTAATTTAAATTTACTCGTGGACTTTCCAAAGAATCGACAACTCTCATAATTCGATTAAATTCTGTTCCTTATTTATGATACTCGGACATGGAAAAAAGAATCTTGGAATAAGGATCATATCCCAGGTCATTATGATAATACTTGGTAATGTTGTCGACAACATAACAATGATCCAAACCACTATATTGAGAGAAAATCACTGTTTTCAAAAGATTCACTGAGTTTTACAATTTAATTTACTGATCACTCGAATCTTCGGTGATAGTCTCGGGATTCTGATGCCATCATACGTCGTAACTTTGTGCGAGCTTGGTTGGTGGCGACAATGGTGTAGAAGTCTTACCTACGTGGAGTTTGTGGCAAGTTATTAACATTGTGCATTGGCATAAACTGTTGTCGAAGTTTCTTTCTGTGCCCACGGCAGGGCACAAGAGTCATGCTGCTTAACGCGTCTCATAAACGCATGCGAGTGCACTTCGCCATTTGCGATCCCTCCCAGCTACTCAAAGCTGCTGCAACGACACGTTGAGTGGGCAGTTTCATTACCTGCAACCAGCGCGCGCTCGCGCAAGCCACGTTCCAGAGTCGTTGTAAGAGAGACAAGTCCTTGAGTTCACGATTATCTTTGATCTGTCGTATCCCAGTGATCATGATCGACGAAAGAAGGAAATGCAAAAATGGTCAGAGAAATTCAGAAACACAGAAACACAAGTCACTTCGACAGGAAGTGTAGGCAACATAAGGCGAAACGGCTGCATGAAAAATGTGAAGAAATAAAAAAGAAACGATCGTCGGAAAGACTGACTCAGCATAAAAAACAGTCAAAAAAGTCTTGGGTGTAATTAAAAGCAAGGGCGGTAATATTAAGAGTGTAATGGTAATTCCACCATTAATTGCAGAGGAGAAAGCGGACAGGTGGAACGAGCACATTGAGGGCCTCGGTGATATGGAATCCGGTATTAGGATCAGAATTTAGAAGAGCTTTGAAAGATTTAAAATGAAATAAAGCAAAAGGGATAGATAACATTCCATCAGAATTTCTAAAATCATTGGGGGAAGGGACAACATAACGATTATTCACGTTGGTATGTAAACTGTATGACACTGGCTATACACCATCAGACTTTGGGAAAAAACACGATCCACACAATTCCCAAGATTGCAAGGCCCGACAAGTGCGAGAATTATCGCCCAGTCAGTTTAACAACTCATCCATCCAAGATGCTGACAAGAATAATATACATAAGAATGGAAAAGAAAACTGAGGTTCTCATAGATGACGATCAGTTTGTCTTTACGAAAGGTAGAGGCACCAGAGAGATAGCTCCGAAGTTGTGGTCCATAAAGGAAGCAAGACTGAAGAGAAAGCAAAACACGGCCACAGGATTTGTCGACCTGGAAAAAGCGTTCGATAATGTCAACTGGTGCAAGATGTTCGAAATCCTGAGAAAATTAGGGGTAATCCATAGGGAAAGACGTTTCATATACAATATGTACTAGAACCAAAAGTGACCAATAAGAGAGGAAGACCAAGAACGAAGAGCACCGGTTAAAAAGAGGGTAAGGCAGGGATGTAGTCTTTAGTTCTTGCCGTTAAATCTATACGTCGAAGAAGCAATGACGGAAATAAAAGAAAGCTTGAAGAGTGGAACTAAAATTCAAAGTGAATGTTAAGATTTTCTGATGACACTGCTAACCTCAGTGTAAATGAAGAAGAGTTACAGGGCCTATTGAATGGAATGAACACTCTAATGAGTACAGAATATAAACTGAGAGTAAATCGAAGAAAGATGAAAGTAATGAGAAGTATCAGAAATGAGAAAAGCGAGAGAACATCATAGTTGTGATCACCAAGTACACGAAGTTAAGGAATTCTGCTACCTACACAGCAAAATAACTCTCGACGGACGGATCTAGGTGGACATATAAAGCAGCACTGGCAGAAAGAGCGTTCCTGGGAAAGAAAAGTCTACTAGTATAGAAGACAGGCCTTAATTTTAGGAAGAAAGTTGTGAGAACGTATGTTTGGGTCGCATCACTGTGAGGCAGTGAAACGTGGACTGTAATAAAACAGGAACAGAAGAGAATAGAAGTATTTCAGATGTGGTGCTACAGAAAAAGTGGGAAGTTAAGTGCACTGGTAAGGCAAGGGGTGAGGAAGGTTCTCCGCAGAACCGGCGAGGAAAGGAAGGTGTGAAAAACACTGACGAGGAGAACGGACAGGATGATAGCACATGAGGGATTAATTTCTATAGTACTAGACTGTAGAGAATTGTAGAGAATGGCAGAGATTAGGATACATCCAACAAGTAATTGAAGACTTAGGCTGCAAGTGCTACTCTGAGATTAAAAGGTCGGCACAGGAGAAGAATTCTTGGCGGCCCACGTCAAACCTGTCAAAAGATTAGTAACTAAAAGCATACCATTGATTAGATATGAGGGCGTGCTGACATGTAATACCTCCGATTTTTTGTTTGAAAATACTTAAAGCATTTTAAGTAAAATAAAATTTAGTAGCAGTCTACATCTTTATTCTTCACGTCCACATATTTGCAGCCCTCTTCTGCTGGAGGGCACCGAACTGTGACGTGTAATATGACGGTGTGAACATAACTAAGTCGGTCCGCGAAAAAGCGTGCTTTAATCGAGTTTAGAATTAGAAGAGTTCGCCCACACACGGAGCACCGTTTTCTTCAGCATGACAATGCCACACCACACACGAGAGCTGCAAAGTCCACAACAATCCACCACTGAGGCCAAGCGGTTCTAGGCGCTTCAGTCCGGAATCGCGCGACTGCTACGGTCGCAGGTTCGAATCCTGCCTCGGGCATGGATGTGTGTGCTGTCCTTAGGTTAGTTAGGTTTGAGTAGTTCTCAGTCTAGGGGACTGATGACCTCAGATGTTAAGTCTCCTAGTGCTCAGAGCCACGTTGTTGTTGTGGTCTTCAGTCCTGAGACCGGTTTGACGCAGCTCTCCATGCTATTCTACCCTGTGCAAGCTTCTACATCTCCCAGTACCTACTGCAACCTACATCCTTCTGAATCTGTTTAGTGTATTCATCTCTTGGTCTCCCTCTACGGTGTTTAACGTCCACGCTGCTCTCCAATACTAAAATGGTGATACCTTTATGCCTTAGGACAAGTCCTACCAACCGATCCCTTCTTCTTGTCAAGTTGTGCCACAAACTCCTCTTCTCCCAAGGTCTATTCAATAACTCCTCATTAGTTATGTGATCTACCCATCTAATCTTCAGCATTCATCTGTAGCACCACATTTCGAAAGCTTCTATTCTCCTCTTGTCCTGATTATTTATCGTCCATGTTTCAATTCCATACATGCCTACACTCCATACAAATACTTTCAGAAACGACTTTCTGACACTTAAATCTGCACTCGAAGTTAACAAATTTCTCTTCTTCAGAAACGCTTACCTTGCCATTGCCAGTCTACCTTTTATATCCTCTCTACTTCGACCATCATCAGTTATTTTGCTCCCCAAATAGCAAAACTCATTTTCTATTTTAATTGACTCATTTCCTGATCTAATTCTCTCAGCTTCACATGACTTAATTCAACTACATTCCATTATCCTCGTTTTTCTCTTGTTGATGTTCATCTTATATCCTCCTTTCAAGATACTGTCCATTCCGTTCAACTGCTTTTCCAAGTCCTTTGCTGTCTCTGACAGAATTACAATGTCATCGGCGAACCTCAAACTTTTTTTTTTCTTATCCATGGATTTTAATACCTACTCCAAATTTTTCTTTTGTTTCCTTTACTGCTTGCTCAGTATACACATTGAATAACATCGGGGAGAGGCTACAACTCTGTCTCACTCCCTTCCCAACCATTGCTTCCCTTTCATACCCCTCGACTCTTATAACTGCCATCTGGTTTCTCTACAAATTGTAAATAGCCTTTCGCTCCCTGTATTTTACTCCTGCCACCTTTAGAATTTGAAAGAGAGTATCCCATTCAACATTATCAAAAGTTTTCTCTAAGTCTACAAATGCTACAAACGTAGGTTTGCCTTTCCTTAATCTATTTTCTAAGATAAGTCGTAGGGTCAGTATTGCCTCATGTGTTCCAACATTTCTACGGAATCCAAACGGATCTTCCCCGAGGTCGGCTTCTACCAGTTTTTCTATTCGTCTGTAAAGAATTCGTGTTAGTATTTTTGAGCCGCGGCTTATTATACTGATTGTTCGGTAATTTTCACATCTGTCAACACCTGCTTTCTTTGGGATTGGAATTATTATATTCTTCTTGAAGTGTGAGGGTATTTCGCCTGTCTCATATATCTTCTCACCAGATGGTAGAGTTTTGTCAGGACTGGCTCTCCCAAGGCTGTCAGCAGTTCTAATGGAATGTTGTCTACTCCCGGGGCCTTGTGTCGACTCAGGTCTTTCAGTGCTCTGTCAAACTCTTCGCGCAGTATCGTATCTCCCATTTCATCTTCATCTACATCCTCTTCATTTCCATGATATTGTCCTCAAGTACATCGCCCTTGTATAGACCCTCTATGTACTCCTTCCACCTTTCTACTTTCCCTTCTTTGCTTAGAACTGGGTTTCCATCTGAGCTCTTGATATTCATGCAAGTGGTTCTCTTTTCTCCAAAGGTCTCTTTAATTTTCCTGTAGGCAGTATCTATCTTACCCCTAGTGAGATAAGCCTCTACATCCTTACATTTGTCCACTAGCTATCCCTGCTCAGCCATTTTCACTTCCTGTGGATCTCATTTTTAAGACGTTTGTATAACTTTTTGCCTGCTTCATTTACTGCATTTTTATATTTTCTCCTTTCATCAGTTAAATTCAATATTTCTTCTGTTACCCAAGGATTTCTACTAGCCCTCGTCTTTTTAAATAGTTGATCCTCTGCTGCCTTCACTATTTCATCCCTCAAAGCTACCCATTCTTCTTCTACTGTATTTCTTTCCGCCATTCTTGTCAATCGTTCCCAAATGCTCTCCCTGAACCTCTCCACAACATCTAGTCTGTCAGTTTATCCAGGTCCCATCTCCTTAAATTCCCGCCTTTTTGCAGTTTCTTCAGTTTTAATCTATAGTTCATAACCAATAGATTGTGGTCAGAGGCCACATCTACTCCTGGAAATATCTTATAATTTAAAATCTGGTTCCTTCATCTCTGCCTTGCCATTATATGATCTATCTGAAACCTTCCAGTATGTCCAGGCCTCTTCCATGTATACAGCCTTCTTTCATGATTCTTGAACCAAGTGTTAGCTATGATTAATTTATGCTCTGTGCAAAATTTTACCAGGCGGCTTCCTCTTTCATTTCTTACCCTCATTCCATATTCACCTACTACGTTTCCTTCTCTTCCTTTTCCTGCTGTCGAATTACAGTCACCCCTGACTATTAAATTTTCGTCTCCCTTCACTATCTGAATAATTTCTTTTATCTCATCATACATTTCATCAATCTCTTCGTCATCAGCGGAGCTAGTTGGCATATAAATTTGTACTACTGCGGTAGGCGTGGGCTTCGTGTCTATCTTGGCCACAATAATGCGTTCACTATGGTCTTTGTAGTAGCTTATCCGCACTCCTATTTTTTTTATTCAGTATTACCCATATTTGATTTTGTATTTATAGCCCTGTATTCACTTGACTAGAGGTCTTGTTCCTCCTGCCACCGAACGTCACTAATTCCCACTATATCCACCTTTAATTTATCCATTTCCCTTTTTAAATTTTCTAATCTACCTGCCCGAATAAGGGATCTGACATTCCACGCTCCGACCTGTAGAACACCAGTTTTCTTTCTCCTTATAACGACGTCCTCCTGAGTAGTCCCCGCCCGGAGATCCGAATGGGGGACTACTTTACCTCCGGAATATTTTACCCAAGAGGGCGCCATCATCATTTAACCATGCAGTAAAGCTGCATGCCCTCGGGAAAAATTACGGCTGCACTTTCCCCATGCTTTCAGCCGTTCACAGTACCAGCACAGCAAGACCGTTTTGGTTAGTGTTACAAGGCCAGATCAGACAATCATCCAGACTGTTGCCCCTGCAACTACTGAAAAGGCTGCTGCCCCTATTCAGCAACCACACGTTTTTCTGGCCTCTCAACAGATACCCCTCGATTGTGGTGCACTTACGGTACGGCTATCTGTATCGCTGAGGCACGCTAGCCTCCCCACCAACGGCCATTTCCAAGGTTCATGGGAGGAGGCAGAGCCATTGGATGGGGCTAAGTTAGCACCGTGTGGAGGATGGTGGATGACAGTGAATGAAAAATGGTTCAGAGCCATTTGAACCATTTTTGATTCACTGTCATCCACCATCATCCATACGGTGCTGACTTGGCCCCATGCAGTTTTCATTTGTTAACAAAACTGAAACAATAGGTCCGAGAATGTGACTCTGATGAAAGAAATCTAAATTTCGTGCAGTATATGTAAAGAAACAGGAACTTGAATGATAAGGTGTTAAGAAACAACCTTGAAACTGTGTGATAGATATATGGTCGCACCGTTGATACAAGCATGTGATGCACAGGTAATAGTAAGGAAAGACCAAAGAAAATTACGGTCATGGCAAAGTCAGTGACTTACATTAGTAAAGAGTTGCACAATTCAAGAACACGTCAGAAAGGATATCCGAAAATATTAAGTATAAAGCTTGATGAAAAAGTAAATGTGCTAGATTGATTGAAAGCTGAAAAATATTTAACGTCTTCGTGGAGGATCAGCCAAATGGCTGGACAGGTGTAAACCGCCCCACGGAGCGACGGACGTCGGAAAAAATAGTTCAGATTGAAGGATGATGATGACCACTGTTTCTGAGTGATAAGTAAGCACAGATAATTGAGCCAGGCAATCTTCCACACAGTAAAGGAGCTAGTCCACAAATCTATGAGAGAATCTAGAAAACTGAACAAATATCCGCTTAAACACACGTCAGACTTACGAGACGTCACATCCTTACCTCATTGGCACTCATTCTCGTCACAGCATCAAGTTGGCCAAGTGCCGTACGACTCGCACACTGAGGCTTCCATACAAATGTAATTATTTATATAGGCAGTTCATCCATCTCGGGAAGAACGTATCTCACCTACTTTTGATTGTTGTCGGTATAAATCAGGAAAGATATTGGCCCCGGGAATTCCAAGACTATATCAAAGTCTCTAAAGTTGTTCCAGAGCGTAGCCGAAACATGCAGAACGAAGCGAGCAGGGGACAGTATACAGAGAGGGAGAAGATTCGCTAAAATATTTTTATTTACTTAGTAAAACATGACTATAACGTACATTTTATGTTTGCATGCAGTAGTATTTTTCTATTATGCTTTTGACGTATGATGATAGCAAAGTGAGTTCTGACAGTTAATGGCAAAAAGATATTTTTATGAGATAATACAATTTAACAATTTTTCGGATTTTTCTCCTTTGCTTTCTTCCTGTCTAATTTCATGATTCTAGGTCAACGGGACATACTGTATAGGTTTTAATGACTGAGTTTGTGAGTATCAAAATATGTGTTATAAATGGCAGTATCTTTTGATTTCATTGATTTAGAAGCTTAAGCGTTGTACAACGCCAGGGGACTATAGAGCGCAGTATGTGACTTAAATTTCCACTTAATACGCCAAAATGTTCCTGAGAAAAATGGTTCTTAACAGACGAACAGACAGATAAAAAAATGAGAAACATTTTTATCATGTGATATAATTAAAAATTAACAATTTTTTGATTTTTCCTTTATTAGTATTGTGATACCTCGCTTCTTGTAAAATTTTGTAACTTTAGGATAACGGGAAGCACTCTATATGTATGAATTAGTGACTTTGCTAGGATCAGAAAGTGTCACTTAACGGTCGTATTTTTAATGCATCGATTTAGAAGCTTAAATGTTTTATAGCGCCAAGGATCTATAGACTGTAATACGTGATGTAAATTTCAACTTGATACGTGTATCCGTTCCTGAGAAGAAAAATGTTTTTCACAGTCAAATCGACAGACAGAGAGACAATGAAGCGGTCGTATAAGGGTTCAGCTTTTACCAACTGAGTTACGGAACACAAAACACCACTGAAAATTTTTCGTATTAAAATAAGACATCAAAGGATCAGAAGCAACAAGCTTAAGAGGCATGTATGACAGGATAACGCCCTGAACCGAGAGTGACTGAAAAGTTGAAGGCCTCGTACTGACAGAGCGCTCAGTGGTTCTCGTGCGCGAAAAGCATCTTCGCAAGGTTGCTAAGTGATTACTTCACGCTCTAGTATGGAACGAGATGCCTCCATCCTTAAAGCAGTAAACTTGTATTTCCTGCATCGGCAGCCTCCGTCCGGCGATCTACATTTACATTTGTCATATTTCAATATATTACTGCTGTGCAATGACGGAACGATTCACAGCCCTACACATCACATACTGAGACCCTTCTAAATACACTGGGGAGCCAAATCTATGCAACCCCTCCTCAAGAGCGTGTACCCTTTTTCAACACAATACAGCAGCGATTATTAATGGTATGGATAGGTAAGTTTCCGGGGGTATGTAGCATCAGACAATTACGCACAGGTCACACAACTCACGTAAAATACGGACCAGTGGTTTGTGGACGTGGAGCTTGCGTCTGATAGCGTCCCAGATGTGTTCCATCGGGTTCAGATCAAGCGAGTGTGGTAGCCAGAACATCAGTCACTCTCCTCGAATCCCTGTAGCACGACAGTACAGTTGCCGGCCGGTGTGGCCGAGCGGTTCTAGGCGCTTCAGTCCGGAACCGTGTGACCGATAGGGTCGCAGGTTTGAATCCTGCCTCGGGCGTGGACGTGTGTGAAGTCCTTAGGTTAGTTAGGTTTAAGTAGTTCTAAGTTCTAGGGGACTGATGACTTCAGATGTTAAGTCCCATAGTGCTCAGAGCCATTTTAAACATTTGAACAGTACTGTTATCCTTCTAGGACACCCCATTACAGTCGGGAAAGTGATGCAATAACGTTTCCGTTGTTCACACTTGTTATGGGGCCTTACGTTACTACTACAGGTACCATGGAAGCCCGGGAGCATGTAATCCATACCATAATACCGGCTCCACTTACCTGTGTACGTGCTTCGGTGCATGTTTCGAGTAGCCGATCACCTAGATGATGACGTATCAGGGAACGATCATCTTCCTCTTCCTGTTCTTCCAATTTACTGAAAAAAATGGCTCAAATGGCTCTGAGCACTATGGGACTTAACTTCTGAGGTCATCAGTCCCCTAGAACTTAGAACTAATTAAACCTAACTTACCTAAGGACAGCACACACATCCATGCCCGAGGCAGGATTCGAACCTGCGACCGTAGCGGTCGCGCGGTTCCAATTTATTAAGTTGTCTCCATATTCGCTAGCATTAATTGTATAACTAGTGCTCTAGTATACACGCATCTCAAACCCTGAGTACTACAATTAAACAAAGAATAACCCGAACCAAATATCTGAAATAAGTGTCCAGTGTTCAGAAAGGTTCAGTTTTTTACTGAGATAAACACAAACTCTAAGCATATACACTCTAAGGCAACAAAACGACGCTCCACGAAGGAATTATCCCAATGGGACAGAAATTGGTAGATGTGAGGTACATGTACGGACAGGCAAATGATTACAGTTTCAGGAATTGTAGGACGCCCCTAGATAGGTCAGGGGTGCACTACACAAAGGAAGCGGCTACTCGGGTAGCAGAGTACTTGTGGCGTGCACATGGGTTTTTTTAGGCTAGGCAGTAGTGCGGGGTGTCCTAATGACCACTCACCAGTCGACGTGCAGGCAGGGAAATCAGGACGCGCTCAGTGTAAAGACACTTCAGCTATCAAGATATTAGCAGTAAATTTTCAGAGTGTTCCGAATAAAGTTCCTGAATTTACTGTCCTCCAGGAAGCGTGTGGCGCGCAAATTATTCTCGGGACTGAGACCTGGCTGAACTCTGAGATAGGAAGTTCTGAAATATTTAATGAGGGTTGGAACGTGTATCGGAAAGACAGATTAGACACCGTAGGAGGTGGTGTCTTCATTGCAGTTGACAAAAATATTGTGTCTACTGAGGTCGAAGTAGAATGTGATTGTGAAGTTATCCGGACACGTTTAACAGGGCTAGGGGAAATAAAGTTAATTGTGGCGTGTTATTACCGGCCACCAGGTCCCACCGTGACAGTTCTAGAATCATTCAAAGGGAGTCAACATTCTGTATCGCAGAAGTACCCGGATCATGCTGTATTAGTCGGAGGCGACTTCAACTTACCTAGTATAGACTAGGATGTCTATGGATTCATTACAGGTGGTACAGACAAGCCGTCGTGTGAATTACTTTTGAACACATTATCCGAAAACTGTCTTGAGCAGCTAAATCGACAGCCAATACGTAATGGAAACATTTTAGATCTGGTAGCCACGAACAGACTAGACCTCATCGACGGTGTCAGTGTTGAGACAGGGAGTAGTGATTATGATGTTGTCATTACGACTATGGTTACGAAAGTTAAAAGGTCGGTCAAGAAGGCTAGGAGAGTATTCTTACTAGAAAGAGCAGATAAGCAGTTGTTAGCATCCCACTTAGTAAATGAATCGACTTCATTCACTTCCGATACGATGGACGTGGAAGAATTATGGGCAAATTTTAAACACGTTATAAATCACGCATTGGACAAGTATGTGCCGAAAAAGTGGGTTACGGACGGGAAAGACCCACCGTGGTTTAACAGCGCAATTCGGAGAATGCTCAGGAAGCAAAGGCAGTTGCACTCGCGGTACAAGAAAGATCGCGAGAATGAGGACAGGCAAAAGTTAGTAGAGAATCGTATTGCTGTAAAAAGAGCGATGCAAGAAGCATTCAACCACTAACACCGTCATACCTCAGCAAAAGATCTTGCTGAAAACCCAACGAAATTCTGGTCTTACGTAAAATCGGTAAGCGGGTCGAAGGCTTCCATCCAGTCACTCACTGATCAGTCTGGCCTGGCAACGGAAGACAGCAAAATGAAAGATGAAATTTTAAATTTAGCATTTGAGAAATCTTTCACACAGGAGGATCGTACAAACATACCACCATTTGAGTCTCGTACGGATTCCCGTATGGAGGACATAATGATAGACATCCCTGGACTTGTGAAGCAGCTGAATGGGTTGAAAATAAATAAATCGCCAGGTCGTGATGGGATTCCAATTTGGTTTTACAGAGAGTACTCTACTGCATTGGCTCCTTACTTAGCTTGCATTTATCGCGAATCTCTTGCCCATCGTAAAGTCCCGAGCGACTGGAAAAAAGCGCAGGTGACGCCTGTATATAAGAAGAGTAGAAGGACGGATCCTCAAAATTACAGATCAATATATTTAACATCGGTTTGTTGTAGGATTCTAGAACATATTCTGTTAGAATATAATGAATTTCCTTGAGACAGAGAAGTTGCTGTCCATGCATCAGCAAGGCTTTAGAAAACATCGCTCCTGCAAAACGCAACTCGCCCTTTTTTCACATGATATCTTGCGAACCATGGATGAAGGGTATCAGACGGATGCCATATTCCATGACTTCCGGAAAGTGTTTGACTCGGTGCCCCACTGCATACTCCTAACTAAGGTACGAGCATATGGGATTGGTTACCAAGTATGTGAGTGGCTCGAAGTCTTCTTAAGTAATAGAACCCAGTACGTTGTCCTCGATGGTGAGTGTTCATCGGAGATGAGGGTATCATCTGGAGTGCCCCAGGGAAGTTCGGTAGGTCCACTGTTGTTTCCTATCTACATAAATGATCTTTAGGATAGGGTGGATAGCAATGTGCGGCTGTTTACTGATGATACTGTGGTGTACGGGAAGGTGTCGTCGTTGAGTGGCTGTAGAAGGATACCAGATGACTTGGACAGGATTTGTGATTGGTGTGAAGAATGACAGATAACTCTAAATAAAGATAAATGTAAATTAATGCATATGAATAGGAAAAAGAATCCTGCAATGTTTGAATACTCCATTAGTAGTGTAGCGCTTGGCACAGTCATGTCGATTAAATATTTGGGCGTAACATTGCAGAGCGATACGAAGTGGGACAAGCATGTAATGGCAGTTGTGGGGAAGGTGGATAGTCGTCTTTGGTTCATTGGTAGAATTTTGGGAAGATGTGGTTCATCTGTAAAGGAAACCGCTTATAAAACACTAATACGACCTATTCTTGAATATTGCTCGAGCGTTTGGGATCCCTATCATGTCGGATTGAGGGAGGACATAGAATCAAGTCAGAGGCGGGCTGCTAGATTTGTTACTGGTAGGTTTGGTCATCACGCGAGTGTTACGGAAATGCTTCAGGAACTCGGGTGGGAGTCTTTAGAGGAAAAGAGGCGTTCTTTTCGTGAATCGCTACTGAGGAAATTTAGAGACCACCATTTGAGGCTGACTGCAGTACAGTTTTACTGCCGCCAACTTACATTTCGCGGGAAGACCACAAAGATAAGATAAGAGAGATTAGGGCTCGTACAGAGGCATATAGGCAGTCATTTTTCCCTCGTTCTGTTTGGGAGTGGAACAGGGAGAGAAGATGCTAGTTTTGGTACGACGTACCCTCCGCCACGCACCGTATGGTGGATTTCGGAGTATGTATGTAGATGTAGATGTAGAAAAGCTACCCGCTAGATAGAAGAGCAGCTCTCGCCCACTTGGTTATAGATAATCGTCCAGGGCTGACTTAGACAAGGAAAGTCGTTTAGTGAACGCTTAGAAGTGAACAGACAGTTATTGTAAATTGTATTTGTCATGTACTGTGAAGATGCCGTGTTGCAGACTTCTTTGCCGGCCGGAGCTGCTGAGCGGTTCTAGGCGCTGCAGTCTGGAACCGCGCGACCGCTACGGTCGCAGGTTCGAATCCTGCATCGGGCATGGATGTGTGTGATGTCCTTAGGTTAGTTAGGTTTAAGTAGTTCTAAGTTCTATCGGACTGATGACCTCAGAAGTTAAGTCCCATAGTGCTCTGAGCCATTTGAACAATTTTTTTGCAGACTTCATTATTCGACAAGTCACAAAGATAAGTAAACATTTCAAACTCATTTGGGTGACTTTGTTACTAATTTGTGGCAGTATTGTAAAACCTTGGTTCTTCTGCATACCTTTGTAGTAATGGCAGGGAGGAACTGTCTTAGCGGTGTACTGCACCACAAGCCGTTTCACGAACATACGAACTCTGCCCACCGAACAAAAGTGGTAATTCGGTCTTCCCAGCAGTAGCGACTAGCCCTTTACAAAACTGGCGGCGAGGGGTTACAAAAGAGAGCTTCACAAATTGAGCAAGGTAGTAACCCGTTGGTCCACCTCTAGCACTTATGCATGCAGTTACTCGGCTGGGCACTGACTGACAGAGTTGTTGTATTTTCCCCTAAGGAATACCTTATAGTGGGCCAAATTCTATCCTACAGGCGCGTTACATCGTCAACATCTCGACCTGGCCCCGTCCATAATGTTTCAAATATTGTCAATTGGGGAGAGATCCGGCAACCGCGCTGGTCAAGGAAGGGCTTAGCAAGCACGAAGACGAGCTGCAGGAACTATCGCCGTGTGCGGGCGGGCATTATCTTGCTGAAATACAAAGCCAGGATGGCTTGACATAAAGGGCAGTTAGAACATCGGTGACGTACCGCTATACCATAATGGCGCCGAGGATGATAACCAAAGAGGTCCTGCTATGAAATGAAATGACGCCCCAGACCATCACCCCAGGTTGTTGGACCAAATGGTGAGTAACACTTCGGTTGGTATCCCACTGGTGTTCAAGACGTCTCGGGGCACGTATTCTCTGGTCTTCGGAGCTCAGCTCGAAGCAGGGCTCATCACTGGCGACAATTTTACTTCAGTTAACGAGATTCCAGGCCTGGGATCTTTCTGGAAATTCCCCAGACCGCGGTGTGATACGATCCTGACTGTAGCCCGCCATATGGACTATAAGACCCTACCAACAAGATTCTCTTCAGTTTCTGCTGATTTTTCATACACCAACGACTTCACGTAATATCATATGAAAAAACCCATAGGAGAGTGTGATCCGTCAATAGCCATAGGGCAATATCCCCCCTTTCCACCCAGTCAGTTGTTCAGCTGTTTACGGACAGCAACATCCATGCGGAATTGTCCTGTTGAAACCATGTCCACCTGACTATTTCCCTCTGTTACGAACCAGATATTAAACTCTGCTTCTACGGCTTCAACCCAGTCTCAAAGCTGGTTCTACATTCCGTAAGCTAGTACCTTGTACGCTAGGCGACGTTATTAGAGCTTTAGAAAACTTGCCATCAATTAGACCAGAAGGTATAGATAACATTCCTTCAGACTTTTATGAAATCATTGAGGAAAGTAGTAAACAAACCACTAATCATGTTTGTGTTGAGATTCTATGACCCTGGGAACATACCATCAGACTTTCCACAGAATACCGAAAATAACAAGGGTAGATAACTGCGACAATTATTGCACAATTACCTTAACGGCTGATGCATCCAAGTTGCTGACAAGAATGATATACAAAAGAATGGAAAAGAAAACTGAGGATCTGTTAGATGACTATTTGTCGGGCTTTCGGAAAGGTAAGGGCATCAGAGATGCAGTTCTGACGTTGAAATTGTTCGTGGAAGTATGAAAAATGAAGACACGTTCGTAAGATTTGTCGACCTGTAAAAAGCAATCTAAAATGGTGCGAAATTGTAAGAAAAATACGAGTATGTTATAGGGAAAGACTGATAATGTAGAAGAAGCAGGAGACAACAATAAGAATGGAAGACCAAGTAGTACTTGAAATAAAAAGGGTGTAAGAAGGAATGTAGTTTTTCGCTCCTATTGTCCAATTTATACATCAGAGAAGCTATGACGGAAATGAGAGACAGTTTCAAGAGTGAGATTAACATTGAAGTTGAAGATGATTCGCCGATGGCATTGCTATACTCCGTGAAAGTCAATTAGATTTACAGGGGGTGATGAATGGAAAGAACTCTTGTTAGTACAGGTTATGAATTCAGATTAAACCAAAGAAATAAGAAAATAATGAGTAAATCAGAAATGAGATAAGCGATAAACTTAACATTAAAACTGGCAACCGCGAAGTAGACGAAGCTAAAAATTCTGCTGCCTTGGAAGAAAAATACATGACACATGAAGGAAGGAGAAGTTAAAATGCAGATTAGCTCAGGCGAAGACAGCATTCCTGGCGAAGAGAAATACGCTATTATCAAACATAAGTCTCAATACTGGGAACAAATTTCCTAGAATATGTGTTTGGAGAACAGCATTCTACGGTAGTAAATCATGAACTTTGGGGAAACCGAAAAAGAAGAGTATCGAACGTTTGAGATGTGGTGCTACAGAAGAATGTCGAAAAGTAGGTCATCTGATATAAGAAATGAGTTATCCTGAGAAACTGCGAAGAAGACACCGACAGGGACAAGGGAGAGAACGATAGGGCGTGTGTCAGCGCGTCAGGAACTAACTTCCATGCTACTAGAGGGAGCTGTAGAGGGCAAAAACTATAGGATAGCACACAACACTGGGATACATCTGACAAATAATTGAGGAGCAACTCAGAGCAGCTGTGAGGTTAAGAGGTTGGCACACGAGAAAAATTCGTGGCGGACAGCATCAGTCCACTCAGAAGACCTATAATTCAAAATAGAAATGGGAAACGGCATTCCGCAGCGAGAATGTGGTGCTGTAACAGTCAAGTTACACGTATCAGTCTGGGTGATTTTCTTTGCTGTCTTCTGGATCACATGGACAATCTGAAGGCGCTGAGTTATAAAGGACAATTGTATCCCGATCAGTGTTGAATCACACACAGGAAATATTGTGAGGAGAATCTTTAGTTCGATTTTCATCAGTACAACAAATTCTCTAAATTGAAGAGAAACTTACAGCTAGGGAGGGACCTTTGGGCCTTTCGGCGGGCGACGTTGGCATCACTCCGCTCTGGGGCGTCTCCAGAAAGGTCTTCGGCCTGGAATCTCGTTGATTGGAGTAGAATTGTCTTTAGTGATGAATCCTGTTTCGAACTGAGTCCCGACGACCAGCGAATACACGTGTCTCGAAGCGCCCCGTACAGCCAGACTGTCACCCGACATTTGGCCCAACAACCTAGGGTTATGGTCTGGGTTGCTATTTTATTTCAGACCACAACCCCTTTAGTTATCGTCCGCGGCACCTTTCCAGCACAGCAGTACCTCGACAATGTTCTAGCCCCGTTTTGTTGCCCTTAAAGTCATGTCATCCTGGGTTTACATTAGAGCAAGGTTCAAATGGCTCCAAGCACTAGGGGACTTAACACCTCACGTCATCAGTCCCCTAGACTTAGAACTACTTAAACCTAACTAACCTAAGGACATCACACACATTCATTCCCGAGGTAGGATTCGAACCTGCGACCGCAGCAGCAGCGCGGTTCCGTTACAGCAAGGTAACACCCTCCCGCGCACAACGATAGTTTCTGTGGCGTGGCTTTGTGTTTACCGAACCCTACCTTGGCCAACAGGGTCGCCACATCTCTCCCGAACTGACATTTGAGAATATTCGGAGCATTATGGGCAGGGCACAACTCAGGGTTTTGACGATTTAATGCGCCAGCACGACAGAATTCGCCAGAATTCCTCAAGAGGGCATCCGACAACCTTGTCAATCAGTGAAACAATTTGAGAAGCAGGATTTCAGTATTTCGGGTCATCAGTGTCATTCTGTGATACAATAGCAATAATAATAATAATAATTGTTCTTTTTTAATATTATTTCCTAGTATCAACATTTGTACTAACCATCGTTATTTAGGTAACCAGAACTTCCTCCATTATGTGTTTCCTCAGAAATATGTTACGTGACACGTTTCTTGGAAAAGAATGGCGGTGTGTAAGCTTTTTTGTGTCCAGGACATTTGGAGAGAAAATATTCATTTCAGTTTCATATCGCATGCTCAAAACATGAAGTCAGTACCAAGTAATTCGTTTGAAACATTGTACGGTTTAACGGCAGGTTTAAAAAGTAAAATTAACAGTTGCATTGAGTCTGAAGATCTCTTCTACGTCAAAAAGACTGCGTTCACTGTTTAATACAATTTCGTATCATTACAGAAAAGTGCCCACAGAGGATGAAACATCGGCGTCGAAATATGTTCAGGAAATCAATTCATCTTGCAGAGGCAGGCTTCTATTAGAATATAAAAATTAGTAATGTTTTAATTGTATTTAGTATAACTATAGGATACGTTTTTATTCAGAGATGTAATGGCATGTCTCATTTTTGCAGGACCCTGAAGACTTCGTGGCTGGATGAAAGAGACTGCATCTTGGAAGTAAAACTGTCAACTACGTTAATAATCGATGCGTCCAGCATCGCAGTTGGGTGAAGGGTCTTAGTGCAGACTTCCTATCTGAGCTAAGAATTTGGAGTGAAACGTTTTTGCGTTAGCCCGTAAAAGCGGCCATTTGTAGAGCTGTTCGAACATCTGTCTTACTATAGCTATGTTACAGTATATTAAGCAAACTTTGAACGACGAACCGGAGGTAACCCAGGTAGATAGTGCGAATCGATTGATTCCATTTGCAAAAGATTTTAATTTGGCTGAAATTAATTCGCAGCTAATGGCACCATGTGAATGCGAACCATTCAAATTTTTCTTACAAAACCAGTCACCCTTGATCGTATTTTACGTGAAAAAGCATGCACCCTTAAATAACTTTGGACTGGAGCCAGACTGGTGGTTCAAATTTGATCCACCGCTATATCGAACCTTCGTCTAAGATAAATTTTAATCGTGTACAAACATCTTGATTTGTTTGGATTTTAAGTGCAAAAACCACGATTTTCTGGGAGGTTTTTGGAGCTCACTACTTCTATATTTTAAATTTCTACGATCGGTTCAAACTTTGCACGAAGGTAAATAAAGGCATGAGATAGAAACGGTTTTTTTGTCCAATAAGCTGATCCGTTGTCGAGATGCAATGGTTTAAAGCAAAGCTAAATATAGCACGTAAAATTTGTTCTTACTTTAATTGAATGAGCGGAAAGGTTTAAAGCTAATCAAATAAATTAAAAAATGCATTCATACGATAAAACTGAAAAGTCACTTTCAGAAATCTAGCTCCATTCGTATTTTACGTGCAAGTTCTGAGCGCGCCACATCTATTCTTCAAACTTGTGCGAATCTGTACAAATTTTGTAAGACGGTAGACAAACACATGTAATTAATGGTCGTTCTGTTGTTTTGTCAATGCTTTAACCGCTGCCACGGCATAAGCAACATGGTTCGGAAGACAATAAAAAAACCTATAACCGATCTGTCGTCGCCAGATTCAACAAAAATCTACATCGGGTATCAAGCTATGGTGGTAAAAATAATGATACGGTAAAAGTTGGTAATCAGAGCGAAAGATGGTCCTATCGTACCACAGAAAGAGTCGAATATGTCCTGAGATACTTCGATTCAAATGTATTTGCAGCCGTCAGACAAGTCTAAAAGCAAGTTCCCTTGTTCTACAGTCCTAACTCTGCCAACGATATATTCGCCTTCTTTCTGTGCTACGATAGGAGCATTTTTCATTCTGGTTATAACAAATGAATAAAAATGACAGTTCAGGTTTTGAACGGGAGACTACTCATCTGCCTGAAGTTTCAAATTCATCTAGAAAACAGCTGTAAATGGGGGACAAAATTTTTTATCAGACGCAAAGTTACCGCTCTCTGACTTAGCAAATATGCTTACCGAGAAGTCAACGTATTTTTTCTACAGTAAAAGAATGTCAGCTACGGAATGGTACGTGCTTCTCGGTAGATGGATGTGGAGGAGGACGAACAATACTCTGCGTGCTCCACTGCAGGTGCAGTGCTTGCACACGGAGCCTACACAATGGCGCTCTCCGTGGCTCTGATAATGCCTGCCGATGCAGCGACTGCGTCAGCTCTGGCCGACTGGACAGAGTACAGAGTGAAGCTGCGACAACCCACCACGCAAGGCCGTCTCAAGAATACATCTGATACTGTACCTGCTGTGGTATTTCTGGCGCAAGAGGTCATGACCTTCCGTATCTGTAATATGGTGCTTTCTGCTAAAGGATACAAAAAGATTTCTTTAGATAAACGCCTGTAAGTCTTCCTACGTGGTTAAGTGCTAGTGTTTGGATAGATCGATGGAAGTAGGTCAGATTTCAGCTCTAATGATTTAGAGTTCTACCTCTGATAACACAATAGGTGGAAGGCAGTTGGCCCTGATATGATACCTTTACGATTCTGCGTAAATTACGCGAAAGAACTTGCTACCGTTGCAAAAGCATATTATTTCGCTTGAAGAAAAGCATTAGAAATTCCCATTCTTAAGAAAATAATGGGACAGGTGCGCGTAACTGTAGACAATGTACTTGACTTCAGCCGGTAGTAGAATTATCGAACACGTTTTACACTGCCGTATTATGACTTTTTTTGTGCCTCGAACATCTGAACTGAAAATTTTCATTGCTGTTGAGGATTACATGCACAAAATATGAATGCAATCACAACTAATGCGTCAGAAACATTATAAACTTTAATGCCAGGTTTGAAATGTAAAATAAAAATCGTTGTA
The DNA here is from genome assembly GCF_021461395.2 of Schistocerca americana. Lineage (NCBI taxonomy): Eukaryota > Metazoa > Arthropoda > Insecta > Orthoptera > Acrididae > Schistocerca > Schistocerca americana. The sequence continues at coordinate 209,674,475 of NC_060125.1, read as the reverse complement.
TTTAGACTTAGTCCATAATACGTCTCTCCTTCGTCGCTCAAATTATGTTCAGTTTTGAACACAATTTCGTACCGTTTTGTACAGGATATCCCAGGAGGAGTGTTCAGTATTCAGTGATATAACAGCAACGGTCATTCGAAGCAAAAAAATGTATATCTTAAAATGTGTATCTTAAGTTCTATGAACGCTTCATCTTCGATACTGTGATTCAAATTTCTACTACTGCAAACTCTTTGCTTTCCATATTTCGGGAGGACGTAGTGGGCCAAAACGAGAAAAAAAAATATCCAGTGAACATTGAGTCTATCTGAAGAGCTGCGAGTACTTTTTCATCTCTGTTACAGTGAAACACATCTCTTCTACTGAACAACTGATCATAGCTCTTAAGGTACATTCCAGAGCCCATGTTTACTACACATCTTGTTTTTTACTTGTTTTGGTCCAAAGTATCTCCTCCGAATGGAGAAAGGGATTTGTTTCATAGTATCAAAGGTGCAGAAGTGCTCTTAGTTTGTAAGGTATGCATTTTAGGGCCCATGTTTACCATTTTTTTTTTTGTTTCGAATGGTCGTTCCTCTCATATTCCTGTACACTGAGTATTCCTCCTGGGACAAAATGCATGTAAACAATTAAACAAGATACATGCTGTGAAAGAAATACGTATACGAAATTTCGGAGTATCTTGAGGAGATGATCACTTTTTTGTGTGACAAAACCTCCGCTAGGAGCACATGAAGGTTTTGACTCTAGTGACGTTCAGGGACAGCGTTCAAACTGGCATGTGATGAACACTGTTTTACAAATGTAACTGGAAATGTCGTCATTTTACATTAAGCAGCAGCCATTATTCGTAAAACACGAGGTTGCTTTGAGTGTGACACTCGATCATTACGACGCAGATGCCAGTTGCACATTAATGAAATGGAATGATCTTGTGGCATTATAGGACGGGAGGACCCGTATCATTATTTTATTTCAGTAACGCACAACTAACGCCTGCTCGGTAATGCTTGGCTAACACGCTCAAAACAACCATGTGTTTCACGAATAATGGCAGCAGCTTCAGCAAAACGTCCAGCTGGCTCTTCTGTAGTGCATATCGGTGTCTGGCATATCAAACGCTTCATCTCACCCTGTAATTGTCGTGGTCTTCAGTCCGAAGACTGGTTTTATGCAGCTCTCCACACCACTCTATCCTGTGCAAGCCTCTTCACCTCTGAATAACTACTCCAATCCACATCTTTCTGAATCTGCTTACTGTATTCAGCCCTTGGTCTCAAAAATTATGCAAATGGCTCTAAGCACTATGCGACTTAGCATCTGAGGTCATCAGTCCTCTAGACTTAGAACTACTTAAACCTAACTAAGCTAAGGACATCACACACATCCATGCCCGAGGCAGGATTCGAACCTGCGATCGTAGAAGCAACGCGGTTCCGGACTGAAGCGCCTAGAACCCCTCGGCCACAGCGGCCGGCCCTTGGTCTCGCTATACATTTTTTACCCCCACTCTTCCCTCATAAACTAAATTGGTGATTTCTAATTGTTTCAGAATCTGCCTTATCAACCGATCGCTTCTTACAGTTAGTTGTGCCACATTTCTTTCCTCACCATTTCTATTTAGTACCTCTTCATTATTTACGTGATCTACCCAACTAATCTCCTGCATTCTTGTGTAGCACCACATTTCAACGTCTTCTATTCTTTTCTTGTCTAAAATATTTAGCGTCCATGTTTTACATCCATACATGGCCACACTCCATACAAGCACTTTCAGAAGATACTTCCTTACACTTAAATCGATATTCGATGTCAACAAATTCCTCTTCTCCAGAAACGCTTTTCTTGCCATATTAGGTCTACATTTTATATCATCTCTAATTCAGCCATCATTAGTTGTTTTGCTGCTCAAATAGTAAAACTCATCAACTATTTTAAGTGCCTTATTTCCTAATCTGATTCCCTCAGCATCAAGTGATTTAATTCGACTACATTCCCTGACCCTTGTTTTGCTTTTATTGATGTTCATAGTACATCCTCCCTGCAAGGTGTTGTCCATTCCGCTCATCCACTCTTCCAAGTCCTTTGCTATCTGCAACAAAATTAGAGTGTCATCAGCAAATCTAAAAAATTTTTGTTTCTTCTCCTGGGACTTTAACTTCTACTCCAAATTTCTCGTTGGTTTCCTGTATTGCTCGCTCAATACACAGATTGATTAACATTGGGCATAGGCTACAACTCTGTCTCACTTCGTTCTGAACTATTGCTTCCCTTTCATGCCCCTCCTCTCTTGTAACTGCCGTCTGTTACTATACAAATTGTAAATAGCCTTCTCTCCCCGTATTTCTCCCTACAAAAAGAAATGCATAGAAAGTCAGCAACATCTTTGAAACAATACACATCATAATGCAGTTTGAACACCATCTCTGAACGTAATTATAGTCGAATATTTTCTGTGAAAATATCTTTGCAACAACGAAAAAGACTGTAACATGCTGTCACAAAAGCGTACAACACACGATACAGAATAATACAACAACCCTCAAATGCTAAAGTAGTGTGATGTATTTGCTATTGCTGAGGCAACGGTTCAGCATTGCGTCATTGTTCTGGTCTTCCACTGCGTTCGGAGCCACACATGTAGAGTACATCGGCAGCTCTTCATCAGTAAAAGTATTCACACTATTGTGTTTCACAGTTAACGTACAGTTAACACTGCCACAAAAGCAAACCCGAAATATAACCCAACAATAATGAATACATTCTAGATGTGGAAGAATGAAGTGGCCTTCAGTATTGTCAACAGCAAGTACTGTGAATGAATGGAACACATTTGCTTCCAAAAGATTCTTAAGAGCATACTATCCGTGGTTAATCTGTAGCGCAGATATTTTCAATGCAATAAAAGTAAAAGGTAACTGGGGTAAGAAATGAAACGAAGTTGAAAAAATAAAAAATAAAAAAAGATCTGGTGGAATACCGTGGAAGTTTCACACAGCTGCACAATAAAGTAATAGAAGTAAGAATAATTTACAGTATGATTTGGAACATATACCGTGTTCGAATACCATCAAATACCTCGAAGAAAAGAATCTATTTCAACATAGCACGGATTCAGAAAATGTCGTTCCTGTGAAACGCAATTTGTTATTCACACGAAGTGACGAATACGATTAACAAGGGATCTAAAGTTGATTCTGTATTTCTAGATTTCGAGAAGGCTTTTGCTACCGTTCCTCACTAGCGACTTCTAATTAAACTGCGTGCGAATGTAGTACCGCCCCATGGTGGGCATGGATTCACAGTTTCAAGTTCACAGTTCGTAGTAATTGACAGAAAGTACTTGCGTGAAATAGAAGTGATATCTGGCGTTCCCCAAGGAAGTGTTACAGGCCCTCTGATATTCGTAATGTATATGAATGATGTTGGAAACAATCTGAGCAGCCCGCTTAAAATGTTTGGAAATGATACTGTCGTTTACCGTGTGGTAAAGTCGTCTGAAGATCAATACCAATAGGAAAGTGATTTAGACAGGATATGTGCGTGGTGCGAAATATAACATATATAAATATAACATATATAACAATAAAAAGCGCGAGTTCCTCAGTATAAGTACAAGGAGTAGCCGTTAAATTTCGATTACACAATAAATAAGACAAATTTTAATGTTATCGATTCAATTAAATACTTAGGAACTAGGAATGCGAATAACTTAGGTTGGAACGACCGCACAGAAAATGTTGCTGGGAAGGCGAATCGCCGGCCGTGCTGGCCGAGCGGTTCTGGGCGTTTCAGTCCGGAACCGCACGACCGCTACGGTCGCAGGTTCGAATCCTGCCTCGAGCATGGATGTGTGTGATGTCCTTAGGTTAGTTAGGTTCAAGTAGTTCTAAGTTCAAGGGGACTGATGGCCTCAGATGTTGAGTCCCATAGTGCTCAGAGCCATTTGAAGGTGAATCAAAGAATGCCGTATTATTGGCAGTTTTCACTAAATTTCAATGACCAAGTTTCTCATCCGAATGTGAAACATTTTATGGACTCCTGACTATGACCTCTGCACTACAATAAGAGAAATCAGAGCTCGCACGGAATGACTTAGGTTTTCGTTTTTGCCACGAGCTATTCCAGAGAGAACGTTAGAGAAATAGTCAGTAAGTATTTGTACGCTCCCTCCGGCAAGCACTTAAGTGTGATTTGCAGAGCAGTCGTGAAGATATAGGTGTAGACGTATTATCGGCCGATTTGCATGAAAGAAATAGAAACAAACAGCAGAAGGACCAGAGGATCGATACTTCACGTAGAGGTTTGGCGGTTGCTCCAGACATAACAGTCACTTTGTCACCTGATGAAGTTCGAATAGATGGAAATTGGTTTGTGACTTATTAAAGACACATAAAATAATAGCGTGTATTGCACGTAACTAGAGGGAGAGATATATTACTGTTCGGTCACGCTACTAGTGACAAATCACCATAAATTGTAACGGAAGTTAAATATCTATCATTATGCGTCCGAAGAGACCTGAACTGGACCTCCAAGATAGATCTAGTAGGAGGAAAAACATATTCCAGAGTAAAGTTCATTGGGAGCGTCCTAACAAATGTTATTTACCCATCAAAGAGTTAAGTTACCGAATTTTCGATTTCTTTGAACAGATCATGTGTCTGGCACCCACATCAGTTGGAACTAACGGACAAGACACAGGATACGTAAGCAAAGGCAGCGTGCTGCGTCGCAGGACCACTCACAAAGGAAACTCCCCGTCGCACCCCCCTGAGATTTAATTGTAAGATGGTCTAGTAGACAGCCCGCCAAAAAATGAACACAGAGGAAGCATGATGCCAGGTAGAAGGTGTACTGAACTGTGAAGAAAGGAACAAAATAGAAATAGAAACAATGAGTGACCCAAGCTCAAGATGTGCTACATCGAGAGAACGGGAAGGAACCACGGCGTCATGGTTATGTGGTCACGGTACGTATTCAACTCTCCCTCATGCCACATCTTCTTTTTTTTCTTTTGTTTTTACAAAATTTTGAACTTTCCGTCCGGTCATTGATACGTCTGTTCATATACTGTAGTCTTGGCGATTGTCATACTACACTTTGGTTATAGAACAAATGTGGTAAGAGCATATTACTGTCGCAAGTAAATGTGATGAATAGCGAGAGCAGGCGAGAGGCCGCGTAGACGTTTCACAAAAGTGAGAAAACGAATAAACAGGTGTGAGCTATTTTACAACAAAAGAATTAAAGTGTCAAAATTCCAAAACGTAACATGTGGTACTTGTATGGAAGAAATAGGAGGTACGTATGTCTGCAGCCCCATCGTCCTAGAATAGCGGTATCTCAGTGTCGAGGACCGGTTAAAACACACAAGATCTCGGCTGATAAACAAAGTAAGAGCCTACGGAATATCAAACCAGTTGTATGGCTGTATTGAAGAGTTTTTAGCAAACAGAACACAGAATGTTGTTCTCAGTGGAGAGATGTCTACAGACAAAGTAACCTCTGGTGTGCCACAGGGGAGTGTTGTGGGACCATTGTTTTTCACAATATATATAAATGACCTAGTAGATAGTGTCGGAAGTTCCATGTGGCTTTTCGCGGATGATGCTGTAGTATAGAGAGAAGTTGCAGCATTAGAAAATTGCAGCGAAATGCAGGAAGATCTGCAGCGGATAGGAACTTGGTGCAGGGAGTAGCAACAGACCCCTAACACAGACAAATGTAATGTATTGCAAATATGAAGAAAGAAGGATCCTTTATTATGTGATTATATGATAGCAGAACAAACATTGGTAGCAGTTACTTCTGTAAAATATGTGGGAGTATGCGTACGGAACGATTTGAAGTGGAATGATCATATAACATTAATTGTTGGTAAGGCGGGTGCCAGGTTGGGAGTCATTGGGAGAGTCCTTAGAAAATGTAGTCCATCAACAAAGGAGGTGGCTTACAAAACACTCGTTCGACCTATACTTGAGTATTGCTCATCAGAGTGGGATCCGTACCAGGCCGGGTTGACAGAGGAGATAGAGAAGATCCAAAGAAGAGTGGCGCGTTTCGTCACAGGGTTATTTGGTAAGCGTGATAGCGTTACGGAGATGTTTAGCAAAGTCAAGTGGCAGACTCTGCAAGAGAGGCGCACTGCATCGCGGTGTAGCTGGCTCGCCAGGTTTCGAGAGGGTGCGTTTCTGGATGAGGTATCGAATATATTGCTTCCCCTACTTATACATCCTGAGGAAATCACGAATGTAAAATTAGAGAGATTCGAGCGTGCGCGAAGGCTTTCCGGCAGTCGTTCTTCCCGCGAACCATACGCGACTGGAACAGAAAAGGGAGGTAATGACAATGGCACGTAAAGCGCCCTCCGCCACACACCGTTGGGTGGCTTGCGGAGTATAAATGTAGATGTAGATGTAGATGAATGAACTTTCAATATAGATCTCTTCCTTACACCTCGCTGTTGCAAATAAACGTTACACCGCGACACAGACACACATTTGAATGCAACGCACAGAAACGTCAATGACCACACGACCAGTTCATAATTTTGTGAAAAAAATGGGACGGAAGGGAAATCTGAACGCGGATCTCCAGCTTTTCAGCCCAACACCACGACTACTTAATCACTACGCCGTTGCTATTCCAAATTCGCTAGATTTTGCACATCTAGAGCTTGCGCCGTTCACCGTTTCTACTTCATCACAGTTCAGTACACCTTCTTCCTGTTTTCTTGCTTCATCTGTGTTCAGTTTTGACGGGCTATCCACTGGGCTATCTTACCATTGATCTGAGGGAGGAAGAGCGATGAGGAGTTTCCATTCTCAGTAGGCGTAAAGGCGGCTCATAACGTATTACAAGTGCACACTGAAAAGTTTGCTGTTGAAATTCCGAGTGTCTACGTTCCAAGAAAAAGAAATGTATTACTTTTTTCCACTTGTATCGCCCGAAATGAGCATGGCTATAAAATCAGAAAAACTCGAACTCATGAGTAAGATTATCGACAGCGGATCTCTCCCTTCACAATTCGGGAATGGAACAGTAAAGGCGGGAAATAACAGTGCTAAATAAAGCAACCTCCGGCACATGCCGTAAGGCAGTTCATGGAGGGTAGATGTAAATGTAGGATTATTTTGCCTTCGTTTTTCATTCAATTCTAGGCAGTCCATGGTACCAACCACAAACCAAATACACTTTTCTGTGTTTTTTCAAAGGAACACACCGCCATTTGACTCTACTGTTTTTTATTTAATAACGACCCAGGTTTTTGCCTTTTACATCTAGCATTTCGTGGGGAGCGAACATTTTTCTTAAAATTATGGTAAGTTTTGAGCTTGATGTCCTGCAATATATGTTAATGACATAAACTCAATAACTTGAACATGGCATAAAATGCCAAAACCTGGGTCGTAATTAAATAAACAACAATATAGTCAAATAGCGGTGTGTTTATTAAAAAAATTATTGTATGCCTGTTGCTCAGCAACATCAAAAACTGTTTACTTTTCTGTGAGTTCTGAAAGAAACTTTCTTCATTCACGAACTAGTTGTCTGTTTCTTAGAGAAAAATCACGGTGACAGTCACAACTGCAAAATGAAATAAGTCTATGACGTAGAGCATTCAGAGATGTTAGATAAAAGTAGGAGTCACAATATTCCTAGACAAGAGGTAGTATATTCGGTCAGTCGTGCATTTTTTTTTTTTTTTTGTAAGTGGTTACAGCCCTCTTTTAACCAATAACATTCCCTAAAAAAAGAGTTTGTGCCGAGCAGAGTAAAGCAGTCAGGAATTAAAGAAAGCGACGTAGGGGTAAAATTTTCAACATTCTTGCCAATACCTGAACACAGGTAAGAACATTGTCAGTATACTATCTAACTATAAACAGTCGATGAAGCCTGCAAGGGAAACTGCATACTGAAGAGTCTGGTACAGCCATGCGTTGGCTGAGTCTCAAGGTAGTTCAAAAAATGTTTCAAATGGCTCTAAGCACTATGGAACTTAACATCCGAGGTCATCAGTCCCCTAGGCTTAGAATTACTTAAACCTAACTAACCTAAGGACATCACACACATCCATGCCCAAGGCAGGATTGGAACCTGCGACCGTAGCAGCAGTGCGGTCCCAGACTGAAGCTCCTAGAATCGCTCGGTCACAGCGGCCGGCAGAAGGTAGTTCAATGAAACCTCTGCCAGGTACTTAAGCGTGAACTACAGAGTAGTCAGGTAGACGTAGATGTAGATGAAAGAATTTCGAGATATCAAGAAGATGGTTGAGCTTTCGCTGAAAATCTTCTCAGGGTATACAGTGTGACGACCTCCATACGGTTAAGAAAGCTGGAGAGATATAAATAAATACACATCTGGCCCGTTGTCTTACTTTACAAGTAAATCTTGGTGTCAGGGTAAAGCAACTGGTTACAAAACTAAAGTAAAAATAATTTCCGTATCACAAGTTGCCGACAGCTCATAGTTTGCGATTGTCGCTGGAAGAAAAAACCCTTTTTTAAACTCGATATCTATCATCTTCATTTTTTCACCGGTAACGCTTATTACTTCAACTTTTCTTTAAAAACCACTCTCATTTTTATCAGTAACACTGACTACTTTACTTCTCTATTTCGTATTTAATATTTTATTTTCCGTCTTACTACTTTGCAATCACTTCTCCATGCTACATCGTATTTCTTTTGCCGCTGATACCCACTTGTTCCCACGAATCCACATCAGATATACAGTGAGGTCACGAAACTCATGAGATACCTCCTAATATCGTGTCGCACCCAGTGCTGTCCGGCGCAGTGTATCAACTCGACGTGCCATGGACTGAACTAGTCGTTGGATGCCCCATGCGCAAATATTGAGCCATGCAGCATCTATAACCCTCCATAATAGTGAAAGTGCTGCTGGTGCAGTATTTTGTGCACGAACTGACCTCCCGATTATTTCTCATAAACGTTCGATGGCATTCATGTCAGGAGATCTGGGTGGCCAAATCATGCGCTCGAATCGTCCAGAATGTTCTTCAAATCAATCATGAACAACTGTGGCCTTGCGACATGGGCACATTGTCATCCATAAAAATTCCGTCCTCTATTGGAACGTAAAGTCGATTAACGGTGGCAAATGGTCTCCAGGTAGCGAACATGACCATCTCCAATGAATGTTCGATTCAGTTGGAGCAGAAAACCCAGGACATTCCACGTAAACACATCCCACACCATCATGAAGCCACCATCAGCTTACAGAATGCCTTGTTGACAACTTGGACCCATGGCTTCATGGACTCTGAGCCACACTCGAACTTAAAAGTCAGCTCTTACCAACTGAAATCGGGGCTCACGTGACCAGGCCACGGTTTTCTAGTCGTGTAGGGTCTAGTAGATATGGTCACAAGCCTATGAGAGACCCTGCAGGGGATGTCGTGCTGTTAATACAGGGACTTACATCGGTCGTCTGCTGCCGTTGTCCATTAACGCCAAACCTCGCCGAATTGTCGTACGGATTCGTTCGGCGTTAGTCCCACATTGGCTGATTGATTTCTCTGGTTGTTTCATGCAGTGTTGCTTGTCTGCTACCACTCACAACACTGCGGAAATGCCGCTGCCCTCGGTCATTACGTGAAGGCCGTCGGCCAGTGTGCTGTCTGTAGTGAGAGGTCATGCCTGAAAAGTGGTATTATCGGCACACTCTTGACACTGTTGGTCTCTAAATATTGAATTCGCTAACGAATTCTGAAATGAAATACCCCGTGCGTCTAGCCCCAACTGCCCGTCCGCATTCAAAGTCTGTTAGTTCCTGTTGTGCGGACATTATAATTTCGCAATCCTTTTCAAATGTATCACATGAGTACAAATGACATCTCATCTAATGCACTGCTCTTTTATATCTTGTATACACGATAGTGCCTCCATCTGCACATGCATATCGCTATCCCGTGACTTTGGTCACCTCAGTATAGATCTCATCAGGTCACTTCTGCTTACCTCTGGTCTACTTCGTTTATTGGACATAAAGCACGAAGTCTGTTGTGAGATTTGACATAGTCAGGTGAGGGAGTCACTGTCTTCCTTCTTCTTTTCCTACGGGTCGACATTGTTATGTATCGGTTTTGGCAGTGGCATTTGGTGGCTTGGTGGTACCCTTCCTGAAGCCGCCACCTGACTGGGAAGAAATTTGTCTACCCCATCCATCTACAACTGGTGTAGATTCATAGTCATGTGTTATAACGTTTTATAAGTGTTAGCATAGTGCGTACGTATGGTATGGTGCAGGTACTAGTCCAGTATTTACCTAACTGGATGCGTGAAAACACCTAAAATCCCACATCCAGTCCTCGTCGTTAAACCGTAAGGCGGATACCATTCACGGCTGACTCGCCTCCACATGTCCCAGAAGTAGGTGCATTGGTATTCTCAGATATCTGGGCTGGTAGGGCAAACACAGCGATCTGAATTATTAATAATAAATTTTAACGTTCTTAATCGGAACATAAAATAATGTGATAACCGGTTTCGGTTGACTAGTAACCATCCTCAGAACCATGGAAACAAAAGGAAAAAATTATTTCAGTTAAAGTCAAAACCTGCAACCAGTATTTAAAAAAATACATTTTATGTAAAAGTATTAAACGTATTCTAGTGTTTTGATACCCTTATAAAATGTTTATGGTTTTTAAATATTGGTAGGAGGTTTCCACGTAAGTCTGCTTCCGTATCCGAATGGTCATTGTGGATGTCTTCCACGCAGGTGACACGGGTTCAAATCCCGGTAGTGCCAGGGATTTTCCCTTGGTGGGAGGACTCGAACTCGGTTCACGCAGCCTGGTGACGCCAGTTGGGGAGCTACTTGACCGAACACTGGCGGCTCCACGTCTAGTGGCCGACAACGGTCTGGAAGAGCAGTGTGCTGAACTCACTCCCCCCTCCCCCCCCCCCATAACGCATCCAAATGACGCCATAGTCTTATGGATGACACGACGGAAGGCCGAACTCTATTGACCTGTCTGTGGCCAGAACGTCGAAGCTTTCGCTTTCACATTAACTGAAAGGCTGTTCTTCAGCTTATTTCCATAGATGTCTGTAAGTCATCCGAAATAAATTGTCATCTAGTTGCCATAAAGATCATTAAATTGTATAACATAAAAGTTAGTATCTGTAGGTTCCTGTCGTGGTCGCTATATAGGGCATGTGTTGTTGTGATTTGTTTCTTCTTATGTTGTCTACACGGACAGGACTGTTGTTTTCAAACGTCTTACTTTCCTGTCAATCCTGTGGTAGTCTTTAATAGGCCTGCAACGTTTTATAGTGAAAGGGTCTGCTCCCTTTAATGTGTCACAAGAGCCAGAATGAACACATGCCACAATACGGTAGCCGGCCGGTGTGGCAGAGCGGTTCTAGGCGCTTCAGTCTGGAACCGCGCGACTGCTACGGTCGCAGGTTCGAATCCTGCCTCGGGCATAGATGTGTGTGATGTCCTTAGGTTAGTTAGGTTTAAGCAGTTCTAAGTTCTAGGGGACTGATGACCTCAGATGTTAAGTCCCATAGTGCTCGGAAACATTTGAACCATATGAACCACAATACGGTATTCGCAAACGACACGAATCATGCGTCAGAGACAGACGCTGCTTGGTTACATTTCGGAGCGTGCATATTTCGAAATACCGACCGTTGTCATAGATAATACCCGCCTCCTTCCCTTAAGCTATTTGAAAATTTTTCACACTGGGAGAAACTCAAGCTTGTAATCAGCCCTCCCTATAAACAAGTGGCGAGATTGGAGCAATGTTTAAGGTACTAGACACATATCCGGGAGGCGCAGGCTTCAAATCTTTGTCGAGTCATCTAGTGTTAAATGGGCCATGGAATCCCCGGAACAGTTGACTGATACTATCAGAAGAGGCAGTGGCCGATTTCCCATCTCATCCTTCTACGCCTCGGTTTGGCCCCCTTCAAATAATGAGGTTGATCAGACGTCAAACGTACCGTAACTTCCTTCCCTCCTCCTCTCTTGTCGTCTTGGCTTCTCCACAACCATAAATACATATATCTAACATGAAATAACATTCACATGCCTAGACCTATACGTTTTTACGTACAAAATTGTTGTTCGTAATGATTCTTACTCGCAACTGGACTGATAAGGAGCGTGGAGGTTCTCCGCAGAATCGGAGAAGAAAGGAACATATGGAAAAGAATGGCAAGAAGGAGGAACAGAACGATAGGACGTGTGTTAAGACGTTAGGGAGTAATATCCCTGACGCTAGAGGGAGCCGTAGATGGGAAAAACTGCAGAGCAAGACAGAGGCTAAATTATATACAGCAAATAACTGAGGAAGTACGCTGCAAGTGCAACTCTAGGGTGCTGAGATTAGTCATTCGTGGGATCCGCATCAAATCTGTCAAAATATTAAATGAAAAATAAACGCTCCTGTCCTGTAATATTCGTGGTCGTGTTAGAAAATCACCACATTATAGTGTTTTCTTTCCTGTCTTTGTTAATACTCCTCATTCATTACGTATTTCTCCATTTTTGCAAGTAAATATCAGCTATCGAACAGTTCTGAATTGAAAGGTTCATACGTTGTGGATATACAGGGTTTCCCCTCTGAAACCTCCCTGATTTCATGGATCCAGGAGAGGAAAACCACAGTAGATACGACAATGAAAAATGCACCACAATGTAGAGCATCTCAAAGAATTTATATTCCCCCATCATAAGTGCCAAGTATCGTCGACAGAGTGCAGCATGGTCGCATGAACTGAAAATGGTGACTCCACAACAGCGCGTGCAAGCAGTAGTGTGGTTTGCAGAAACAAAATCGCCGATTACTGTGCAAAGAAATTATCGCCGTGAGTATGAACGTGATCCACCTGATGTGAAAACAATTAAGGAATGGTATAAAAAGTTTCTGGCAACAGGAAGTGTTCTGAAACGTTCTGGCGGTGCACGTTACGGAATTTCAGAAGAACAGTGGAAGACATCAGACAAATTTTCCTCAGAAGCCCACTTAAGTCAATTCGTCAAGCATCTAGACAAGGCGATGTACCTCCATCAACATTTCATCGTGTAGTTCACCAGCGTCTTCGTATGTGTGCTTACAAAGTGCAAATTCTGCAACATCTGATGCCGAACGACAAACCACAAGACAACAATTTGCTGAGGATATGCTGCAGCGTATTGATATGGATGCCAACTTCCTGGAAAGATGTTTATTGTCAGGTGAGGCAACCTTTCATCTATCAGGAAAGGTTAATAGGCATAATATTCGGATTTTGGATTCGCAAAATCCGCACGTTATCATTGAACGTGTTCGTGACGTCTGGTGCGGGCCAATGCAGGACAGGATTGTTGGAGCGTTCTTCTTTGCGGAACAAACAGTGAATGGGTCAGCATATCTGGAGGTGTTGGAGCAGTTTCTGTACCCTCAAAATTTTTCAACAATATGGAGCTCCGCCGCATTGTTCAACGGCTGTTCGCAAGTTCCTGGTTAGGAAATTTCCCAGTCGTTGGATCGGACGCGGAGGACCCATTGCCTGGCCACCACGTTCACCCGACATAATGCCGCTTGATTTCTTCGTGTAGGGATTCGTAACGACCGCGTGTATGCGACCAAAGTGGACGATATTCCTACGTTGCGACGTCGAATAACTAATGTGATTGGAACAATAACAGAGGAAATGTTGCAAAGAACTTGGTAAGAAATTGAATATAGACTCGATATTCTTCATGCTACAAATGGTTCACATGTAGAAGTGTACTGATGATAAATACATAAGTTCTTTGAGATGCTCTACAATGTGGTGCATTTTTCACTGTCGTATCTACTGTCGCTTTTTTCCTGAGACTTCGAAATCAGGGAGGTTTGAGTGGGACACTCTGTACTTATTAATAATATTTCGTCTTCAGTTACAACATTTATATTTTTAATTTCTGTGCAACCCGTTTCGGAGATACAAATTCATTTTCAAGGGTAGTATAGACGTAATGAACGTTACATCTGCTTTAAGTTTTCATCTAACAGTAACAGAAAGACAAAGTTGTTAGATTTTCTGAGGAAACTGTCTCAGGCAGGATGAATTAGAGAAATTAGAGAAATGAAGCACTGTAACCTATTACCTGTTTTTGACCACACAACACAATTCTTCTGTATTGGCTAAAATATTCCCCCATTACACTTACATTCTGAAATACTTAACGTGTTAATGACAGTACTACAAGACGCAAATGGCCTATACGTAACATATGTTACGGTGATTTGATGGAGTATTGAATTTCTTATTATTTCCATTTTTACTGATTGATGAAATAAAATAACTAAGACGAATGACAGATAAGAATTTTAGTTTACGTTCTTACGTATGCAGCATAAGATTTGGCACGTTTAATAACATAGAGAGTGACTCGTTACAATTTAGTGATTCCATTCCTACTTGTGTGATTTACATAATAGTGATAACATCATGTTATTTTAGTTATGTGTACAGATGAACTGAAAAACATTAAAGTGACAGTGAGTAAGATGTGGAGGAGGTTAAAGAGGGGGGGGGGGCAAGGCCGGCAGAGGGGGAAGGGAGGGAGAATAAAGAAGCAGAGAGAGAACGAGACACAGAGAGAGAGAGAGAGATAGACCAGGTTAGATGAAATGAGATGGTGACGATAGGTTGTGCTTATGTTTGAGATACAGTTAAAGGAAATTATGTTCATTGTTTCTTGTAAGACTTGTTCGAACAGACAGTCATTACTGAATACAGAACGTAATTTTTTGTATTCACTATCTGCATGTTCATTCAACATGTAAGTGGGTTGGAAAATCTGTTATCTGTGTATATTTGTAGTGCTTCTAGTACATTGAGTTTTGTACCACAAGGTTGTCTATGGCAGACTGTGAGACCTTTATTGATATCGATAAGACTGGTCTGCTGTCATAGAAGTGAGTGCCATTGCAGATTTATGACGTACATTTAAACCTAGAGCTGACAAGAACATTTCGACGAGTAAGGTCGAAGAACTTTAACGTTTTTTTCTATTATATGCCCAGTGTCAAATTTGATGTTGGAATATATTGAAAACATGTCAGCTCTACATATGAAAGTACGTCATTAATCTGGAATGGCACTCACCTTTATGACAGCAAACACAGCCTTATCAACATCAATAAAGATCTCTGCCATAAACAACCCTGAAACACAAAACTCAATATACAAGAGGCACTAGAAATGCAAATGGACAACGGATTTTCCAACCCACTGACATTCTGAATGAACATGCAGATGGAGAAAACAACAGATTACTTTCTATAATCGGTAATGACTATGTCTTGATGTAACAGTCTCGCAAGAACCAATGGGCACAATTTCCTTATCCCTCTCTCAAAGATAAATACGTCCTATCATCTCCATTTCATTCCACCTACCCTGATCTCCGTCTCTCTCTCTCTCTCTCTCCCTCCGGAGTGTGTGTGTGTGTGTGTTTTCATCCTCTCTCCCTCCTCCCACTAAACCCCCGACATCGTACTCACTGTCGCTTTCAGGTGTTTTCATTTCATTTGTGTGTATAACTAAAATAATATCAAGTTACTACTGTGTTACAATCTCAACAAGTGTAAATTACATAATTAGTAATAGTAGCAGTAAATTTTACCGAGTATTTTGAGTTACCCAGTGTGTTAATAAGTATGCCAAGTCTTGTGTTGAATATAAAACTAAAACTGTTAAATGTCACGTCTATAAGTAATTTCTATCTCTTGTTTGTTCCGACAGTGTATGTAACTGGAAAGAATACGAAATTCACTAGTCAATCACATCATTGTAACATGGGTTAATTAACGAGATTTGAGTATGTGGTACAGCCATTAATATGTTAAATCGTTTAGAAGTGAAAAATGTGGAAATTTTTCGCCGATGCAGAAGACTTTCGTCAAAAGCAGGCAATATGTTGCAATGCTTTATTTCTTTCATTTCTATAATATTTCTCTCACTCATCTGGCATGAGACAGTTTCCTCATTAAATACAACACCTGTTTCGTTCTTTTTCCGTTAAGTGAAATACTCAAGTAGATGTAACGTCCATCATGTCAATAAACTCCTTGAAATGGGTTTTTACCTCCGAAACGCGTTGGACAGTAACTATAAAACATAAATAGTGTGACTGAAGGTGGAATATTATTAATAAATACATCCCTAACCTAGAGGTTCCATTCATGGGCAGCCCACGACTTAATGTCAATAAATAAAGTAAAATTTTTGTGTTTCATTATCGTCAGCCAGAAATAATAACACACACTGACGCAACCACAATTGAACCGCAAAAAAAACAACATAGAATCATTGATTACTTCATGGGGATCAACGACTGTAGCAAAGAAAAACTCTATCTACGGCACGTCACTTGCAATACTGTCAAGAAAGCCACAATGCGGATTAGATCAGCATCTACTGGACATGATGGCATCACTATCCACATGGTAAGACTTATTATTGATCAACTACTGCCCTCTATAACAGACATTTTCAACGGTTCATTAATCACAAGTGTTTGCCCTGAGGCCTGGAAACTGGGACAAATTAAGCCACCGCCTAAAAGGACATCGCCACAGCACCCTCTGACTACCGCCCCATCTGCCTTCTCCCTGCACTATCAAAAGCCTTAGAATATATAGTCCATGACCAGCTCACCATCTGCCTAACAACTAACAACCTACTAGACGAATACCAATCAGGTTTCCGTAAACATCGAAGCACAATATCCGCATTGATAAAGGTGACAGATGACCTGAAACTTGTCATGGACAGACAAGAAGCGACTATCATTTGCTTCTTAGATTTCAGCAAAGCATTTGATACTGTCGACTTCGACATCTTACTAACCAAACTTAGCGGTCTAAATTTCTCACCAAGTGCAGTGCAGTGGTTTCGCTCATACATGACGTCTCGTCAGCAAAGCGTCCTGTCCGGGAAGATAAAATCACAATGGCGGCAGGTAGTGTCAGGCGTTCCCCAAGGTTCCGAACTAGGTCCCATACTCTTCTCTCTGTATGTCAATGATGTGTCATCGGTTCTGACTTATTACAAATATCATATGTATGCTGATGACCTTCAGTTGTATCTAAGTGCGAAACCAAGCAATCTTAAGAAAGCTATTGAAAATATCAATACTGATCTCGATGCACTATCAAAATGGGAACAGGACATAGGACTAAAACTAAACCCATCTAAAACTCAAGCGGTACTTGTTGGTCACTCTAAGCTCATTAGCCCAAAACATCGGGAATCCGTACCATCTCTCATCCTAAATGGAACAAATTTTAACTTCTCTCCCTCAGCAAAGAGTTTGGGAGTAATAATAGATGAAAATCTAAATTGTACAGAGCACGTAACTGCCGTGTGCAAAAAAGCATCAGCATCCCTTCATGTCCTACAAAAATATAAAAAAACTCTTCCCTTTCGATCTGAAAAAGAAATTAGTACAAACGCTTATACTCCCAATCATTGACTACAGCGATATGGCGATATTATCCTACAAGACAGAACACCGATAATGCAAGTCTAAAAATGTCGAGTAAAATGTAAGGAAAACAGTGTATTACATGTCCGCCATCTGTTAGTTTTCAATACTGATCTAGCTCTCAGTCAATGAGATCAAGTCACAGATTATGTTAGGCTAGAGCGAACGCCATAAAATGGCGGACAGAACTTTCATTACTTAAAATTTAGAAACTCTTATTACACGTGAAATTATAACCAAACGTTTTTTGATTGCATTGTATGGTTTTTACTGTGTATAAGTATTGTTGTGAAAAACATAAGTAAAGTTGTAATAAAAGAACAAGAAAATACATTAACTTTGTGCGAAACGTTAATGATGTTAGTTTCAATCTGTGTAATTTAGCACTAACAGGTTAGCACCTATTTGCAAAACACAATCATTTTACAATTATGCTTTGACCTAGGCTGACAGTAATTACATGCTATTGGTTATTTGTATTGTTTATGGTTACACATTCATACACTCACAAAATCAATGTTATAGTAATCAGTTTCAGATAATAAAGAGGCATAAATTTTTAGCCAATCTGAAACTACAAAATACTGTCCAGCGTGACAGAATGATGAATTAGGTAAGTTTCAGTAACCGTCATTAATTAACAATGATAATATGAACAAAAAGCGGATTTTGTTTATTACAAGATGAAACAATATTTATACACATTTCTTTGATTTATTCCAAAGAACACCGCGCGGAGTGGCCACGCGGTTAGAGGCGCCATGTCACGAACTTCGCGGTCCCTGTCGCCGTAGGTTTGAGTCCTCCCTCGGGCATGGGTGTGTGTTTCGTTCTTAGCGTAAGATAGTTTAAGTTGGTTTAAATAATGTGTAGGTCTAGGGACCGGTGACCTCAGCAGTTTGGTCCCTTAGGAACTCACACACGTATTCCAAAGAAAAATTTTCCGATTTTAATTAGAGATCAATTAATATATAATTTGCTTCATTTAGACAACAGTATGTCACCAAGGTCTTTGAGTTGGTTGTGTTTCACCTCTTGGTTAGACTTTAACGTTCTGTGACGGCAATGGCTAGCAATGCTGACATTCGGCGATCTTGGATTCGTAGATGATGATCCGAGTCTTTATATCCTTGGTTCACGTAATGTTGCAGCTGCTGTTCTCTTGGTTTTATCGTCGAACTTTTAATATCGTTGGCTTCTTGTTCCAAGACTGCATAACGTGACCGCACACGGCACGGTTAATTACAGAGCCTAATTGCATGGACACAATCCCACTCAGTAGCACTTATGAAAACGTCTCTATTTATTTAGCTAACACAGTTCACAAATTATACAGAGTTCTGGCACCGTTTACACATTGTTTCATTGTTTCAGGTATACGGCCATAGTCAATAGTTCTCGCCAATCCGTCTTCATGCATTCTACAGGACGTTACTGTTCACCAATTATTTATGGAAAGTCACTGTCCTGCTGCTCTTATTTCGTACATGGAATACAATGTACAGCCTTTTCAACATTTCAGCAGATTCGCAACGCGCGAAAAACTACGACCAGCCACGCGTTACGATCACGAACGTAAGCCAGCTTGCGCACTTGCGATAGTTCGCGCTACAATCACTCATCAACAACTACGTACTCAACAAAACACTATGGTGTAACTGATTCATTTTAAATTATTAAGAACGCATGGACAAATTACCGAGCATCATAAACTAAAATAAAAGACGAAGAAAACGTAATAATATTGTTTCTATGTTCTGTCTATAGCTATACCGCTTCAAATCCTTTCCTTAACACATAGTAAACATCTAAATTCAAAGGTATGGTTGCAGTTATCTCAAAAACGTTTCTGTTAGTCGTTAAGGTTATGCAATCTAAACACCCTAACTAGAAAACTGAAGCACCCAGAAGGGGAGGAGTATAGAAAATAAAACATATCGGGCCGAAAGAATGTGTGATATTACTTCACTGATTGCAAAATCCAATTAAGTGCGAAGAACTTTGCAGTATGAGCCCACTGATCACTTTGACTTAGCACAGCCTCTGCCCTGGACACGTGCACTGAATCGGTTGGGAAAGCTGTCATAAAGCCGTTTCTGCGCAAGTTGGCCCTACAACTGTCGTAACTACACTCATGCTCATAAACTGAGGATAATGCTAATACATGGTGAAAGAACACTCAGGTGGACGGTTTGTGGGTATGACCATGCGGTACATTTGACCTGCGGTCATCTCACCGTGGCGCTGCAACAGTCCACATACGCAGAGGTGTGTTGGTGCATGTCAGAGTACGGTGCAGCGAGTAAGAGTGCAGACATTTTCAGAAGTGCTAATGGTGACTGTGTGTTGAAAATAGCTCAAAGAACACATACTTGTTCGCCCACTGCTTGAATACTGCTCAGCAATGTGGGATCCGTACCAGATAGGGTTGACAGAAGAGGTAGAGAAGATCCAACGGAGAGCAGCGCGCTTCGTTACAGGATCATTTAGTAATCGCGAAAGCGTTACGGAGATGATAGATAAACTCCAGTGGAAGACTCTGCAGGTGAGACGCTCAGTAGCTCGGTACGGGCTTTTGTTAAAGTTTCGAGAACATACCTTCACCGAGGAGTCAAGCAGTATATTGCTCCCTCCTACGTATATCTCGCGAAGAGACCATGAGGGTAAAATCAGAGAGATTAGAGCCCACACAGAAGCATACCGACAATCCTTCTTTCCACGAATAATAAGAGACTGGAATAGAAGGGAGAACCGATAGAGGTACTCAGGGTACCCTCCGTCACACAGCGTCAGGTGGCTTGCAGAGTATAGATGTAGATTTAGATGTAGATACTGATGACGTCAGAAGGGGTAGAATACTGGGGCGACTGGAGGCTGGTCAAACACAGCAGGTCGTAGCACGGGCCTACCGTGTACCACAATCTGTGATCGCAAGATTATGGCAACGATTCCGCAGACAGGAAACATGTCCAAGCGCTACAGCACGGGACGTCCACAGTGTACAACACCACAAGAAGACCGATATCTCACCATCAGTGCCCGCAGACGGCCACGGAGTGCCGGCCAGGGTGGCCGAGCGGTTCTAGGCGCTACAGTCTGGAAACGCGCGACCGCTACGGTCGCCGGCTCGAATCCTGCCACGGGCATGGATGTGTGTGATGTCCTTAGGTTAGTTAGGTTTAAGTAGTTCTAAGTTCTATGGGAATGATAACCTCAGTAGTTAAGTCCCATAGTGCTCAGAGACATTTGAACCACGGAGTACTGCGGGTAGCCTTGCTTGGGAGCTTGCCGCAGCCACTGGAACAGTGGTCTCCAGACACACAGTCTACAGACGACTGAACAGCCATGGTTTATTCGCCCGGGAGACCTACAAGGTCCATTCCACTGACTCCTGGTCACAGGAGAGCCTGTAAAGCCTGGTGTCAAGAACACAGTACATGGTTATTGGAACAGTAGTCCCAGGTTATGTTCACGGACGAGTCAATCTATTGTCTGAACAGTGATTCTCGCCGGGTTTTCATCTGGCGTGAACCAGGAACCAGATACCAAGCCCTTAATGTCCTTGAAAAGGACCTGTATGGAGGTCGTGGGATGATGGGGGCGTTTGGGATTATAATGGGTGCACGTACACCCCTGTATGTCTTTGACAGAGGAACTGTAACAGGTCATTTTGCACCAGAATGTCCGCCTTTTCAGGGGTGCAGTGGGTCCCACCTGGCTCCTGACGGATGATAACATATAGCCCCACCGAGCTGCCATCGTGGAGGAGTATTTGAAACAGAAGATATCAGGTGAATGGAGTGGCCTGCCTGTTCTCCAGACCTAAACCCCATCAAGCACGTCTGGGATACTCTCGGTCGACGTATTGCTGCACGTCTTCAAACCCCTACGACACTTCAGGAGCTCCGACTGGCACTGGTGCAAGAATGGGAGCAGCTGCTCGACCACCTGATCCAGAATATACCAACCCGTTGTGCGGCTTGTGTACGTGTGCGTGGTGATCACATCCCATATTGATGTCGGGATACATGCGTAGGAAACAGTGGCGTTTTGTAGCACATGTGTTTCGGGACGGTTTTCTCAACTTAGCACCAATACCGTGGACTTACAGAACCGTGTCGTGTGCGTTCCCTGTGTGCCTGTGCTATTAGCGCCAGTTCTGTGTAGTGCCACGTTGTGTGGCTCCACATTCTGCAATTACCCTTAGTTTATGAGCCTGAGTGTAGTTCTTGATACACTAGATATGGACAGTGGGAGAGTGCAGGGGTACGAACTGGCTTAACACACGTCCCATCGAGACAGATATGGGGATCCGCCACGGGAGTGCCTCAGCATCAAGCAGACGGTTCAGAAAGACACGAGACATTTATTGACAAGCGTTGTCCTGTTGAAAAACGCACCACAATGCTGTCGCTTAACAAATGACGCACTACGTTAGTGACGTAACTTTGTGTCGTCAGAGTTCCCTCAATCACTGCTTGCCGGGACGTAGAGTCATACTCGTTGGCTCAAATGGTTCAAATGGCTCTGAGCACTATGGGACTTAACATCTATGGTCATCAGTCTCCTAGAACTTAGAACTACTTAAACCTAACTAACCTAAGGACATCACACAACACCCAGTCATCACGAGGCAGATACTCGTTGGCTCCCCACATCGTAAATCAGGGCCTCTCCAAAACATGGAAAGAAAGGGCCACTATACTCGCCGACAACGGTCATCCGGGGTAGCGCAGAACCATAGTTCATCACCGAACACAATGCGAAGCCATCCATCAGTAGTCCATGCTGCCCGGCCACGTGAGCGCACCAAACGCAGCCGTTTGTTTGGTGGTGTTAACAGCAGCCCACGCACCTGACGGTGATTTCGTAGTCCGACCAATGACGCAGGATGACACACAATGTTGCACAGACTCCATTACTTACTCTCCGACGGTAGACGCAGATGTGGAGGGGTTACAGTCTGCTTGTTCACAATACAGCGGATCCTCTCTCGTGGTGACCAGATGTGGTAGACTGGAACCTTGGCGACGAGTACGCCTGCCCTCGTGTTCCCATACAGTCCTACATTGGACCCCCTGTCACATCCGAATCATTTAAGCACGATTCTACCAAATGGCCAAATGCAGAACCGCAAAGTGGCCCCTTTCAAACTTTGTGAGGTTCTGATAACGCTATCTCCAACGAATACGTGGTAACTCGGTGCAAGGTAACCATTCACTGCCTGATACTGTTCAGCCCTTTTACACTCCTGGAAATTGAAATAAGAACACCGTGAATTCATTGTCCCAGGAAGGGGAAACTTTATTGACACATTCCTGGGGTCAGATACATCACATGATCACACTGACAGAACCACAGGCACATAGACACAGGCAACAGAGCTTGCACAATGTCGGCACTAGTACAGTGTATATCCACCTATCGCAGCAATGCAGGCTGCTATTCTCCCATGGAGACGATCGTAGAGATGCTGGATGTAGTCCTGTGGAACGGCTTGCCACGCCATTTCCACCTGGCGCCTCAGTTGGACCAGCGTTCGTGCTGGACGTGCAGACCGCGTGAGACGACGCTTCATCCAGTCCCAAACATGCTCAATGGGGGACAGATCCGGAGATCTTGCTGGCCAGGGTAGTTGACTTACACCTTCTAGAGCACGTTGGGTGGCACGGGATACATGCGGACGTGCATTGTCCTGTTGGAACAGCAAGTTCCCTTGCCAGTCTAGGAATGGTAGAACGATGGGTTCGATGACGGTTTGGATGTACCGTGCACTATTCAGTGTACCCTCGACGATCACCAGTATGCGGGACCGTAGCCCAGCTTCATGGAGACGGTTGCGAATGGTCCTCGCCGATACCCCAGGAGCAACAGTGTCCCTAATTTGCTGGGAAGTGGCGGTGCGGTCCCCTACGGCACTGCGTAGGATCCTACGGTCTTGGCGTGCATCCGTGCGTCGCTGCGGTCCGGTCCCAGGTCGACGGGCACGTGCACCTTCCGCCGACCACTGGCGACAACATCGATGTACTGTGGAGACCTCACGCCCCACGTGTTGAGCAATTCGGCGGTACGTCCACCCGGCCTCCCGCGTGCCCACTATACGCCCTCGCTCAAAGTCCGTCAACTGCACATACTGTTCACGTCCACGCTGTCGCGGCATGCTACCAGTGTTAAAGACTGCGATGGAGCTCCGTATGCCACGGCAAACTGGCTGACACTGACGGCGGCGGTGCACAAATGCTGCGCAGCTAGCGCCATTCGACGGCCAACACCGCGGTTCCTGGTGTGTCCGCTGTGCCGTGCGTGTGATCATTGCTTGTACAGCCCTCTCGCAGTGTCCGGAGCAAGTATGGTGGGTCTGACACACCGGTGTCAATGTGTTCTTTTTTCCATTTCCAGGAGTGTATATTCTACCAGCCCTCGTAACAAGCTAAACATGAATCATTTGCACACTGCAATTATTTAGATACCAATCGTTGGTGTGTAACTGTACGAAGTTACATTGACGTATGATCAAATATTCAGCATGCTTCACTTTTTTTGTCAGGCAATGTATATTGGTACATCCACATTTGTTAATCATTTCAAGATATTCACGGCACCCAATGACAACGAGTCATCTCAGCCGGAAGGTACGACCATATGATGGCAGTTATAATAATTCCAAAACAAGTCGTTGGATAAAATTATACTGCAACTTCCAGCGACGTTATCTTCCTTTTCCAAATAATTCAAGTTGTGGAAGTCATCTCCATACAACTTAACGCGAATGTAAGTAGACAGCGCTTAAATGATTTGGATCGCAAAAACTGTTAAATTATCCT
This sequence comes from Schistocerca americana, assembly GCF_021461395.2. Lineage (NCBI taxonomy): Eukaryota > Metazoa > Arthropoda > Insecta > Orthoptera > Acrididae > Schistocerca > Schistocerca americana. Next base: position 209,650,146 of record NC_060125.1, on the reverse strand, counting down.
CACACTGAATAAAAAGATTCTTCCAAACTGCCCCTATCGCCACATATCTCCGAATATAGCCTGCGAAACACGTTTACAAAATATTCCTCACTTGGCCCATATTTTCCTCAATACATCATCAGTCACATCTAGTCAGTTATTAACAGTGCTGGAAACATCACGTTTCACTATACCTCGAGTACCACCCCGAATCTGAAATCAGTCTCAGCACTTTTAAAAATACTCTCTGTAGGTTCCTCACGTCAAGGTGACTGCAGTGAGAAATCTGCTCTAGAAAAAACTACGCTATGTTTTTCAAATTTTTGTCACCATTGGTACTTCATTTCTACCAAAACTTTATGGACAGCAGCTAACGTTAACCTTGTTGACGCCATCGCTCCATCTCACTCCCTATCCCAGAAGATACTGCCTCACGGGGGGCTAGGGACTAACACCGAAGCACTGACTGGTATAAAAATTCAATTGACGCCACGTAACACCCACTGAAGGGTAACTTCATGCATCACGTATTGCAGACAGGTTGTCTTGCGGCAAGCTTCCTCAGTTAGGCAAGCATGTCAGACGCGTTTTCTCATGTGGGACTGAATCTAGGACCATTTGCACGTAAGTGACAAGGAATTATTTAGACTCGTTGGTGACCGTTTTCCATGTAGTTTTGAAACGACGATCTATATTGCAAATAAAGAGACACGTTGTCGACTTTTTGCTAGACATTCATTCTTTAAAAAAAATCGACGTCAAAGTTGATGACGGGAAATCGTATTTGCAATATTGTACATCGGAAGATGGTCTAAAAACCAAGATTTTTATTAATAAATTATGGGGTCCAAAGTTAATAATGTTCGAGTTATTAACGTTTTCGTGTTTTTCGTGCTGTAGCTTGGGTGTCTGTCATTCGACGTGCCTAGCAGAAAGAGGTTGGCGATTGAGTGGTGAACGTTTTAGACTGCCTTATTCCTGGTCCGTGTTTGACTCTTGGTCGTGGCATTATTTTCTACATTCAATATTTTTGTTCGATGTTTGTGATAATAATCTGATTATGCGAACACCTTTCTTTCCTTTTTGAAGTAAAACATTGGGAGGTGTGACTGATAATTAAATAAGTATACACAATATACTGACAGTTATTTTGATCGTGATACATGGCGCGCTACTTAGGATTTCCGCAGATGATGGTGTTCGACGGACCTGCACCGTAAAAGTGATACCCCTATAATATACCTCACTTTTTCAACTGTAAGATGTTTACTTTTGTCGACAGATAGGGTATTTCATCGCACGACTTCAGAATCATACGACATCAGAGCAGAGCAAGGAATTAAAAGATAGGGAGGATGCTATGAAACTTCATGCGTTGATCGATAACCTGTTGTCCATGGCTTTCTTTCAAGACATACTTTTATACGCTTCCTGCGCATCCAAATTGTTATCTGATAGAGCTGTTTGTGGCAATGTAAGTCAGATATGTTTCCCGCGAAAAATGTACTGGAAAACATGTCAATGCAACGACATTTCGTTTGCGTGTTGCGATAAAATTCGAGTGTAAGCCCATCTGGTCCAGCAGATTTACGCACCGCTGCCTTCTTGAGTGTTGTCCTTATGTCATCTTCCGTTAGGGGTTCCAATAACGTAGCTGCATTCGAAGCATCCACCTCCGAGTGCACCTACTGCAATATATCTTCTCCCACTGGATAATCCGTCGGCGGACGGGCGGAAACGAGGCGATAACGCTCCAGAAACCCAGTAGCAGTGTCCTGTAGTGACTTGAAGGGCCGATCGTCCCCATCATGGAGCACTGTGATGAACGATAGGTCCATGTTCCCTAGACACATGATGCATGAAAATACGTTCTTCTTCGACGTTGTCAAAGCACCTAACACGGATCGGAAGTCTCCCTAATTCTCGTCTCGTTTCGATAAAACGCGTGACTGAATGCGATGGCCTGCCGGTTGACGCTCGGGCGATGGAGCCCTGGCGGACAGGTCAGTATATGGGAGCCATTCCTCTTTTCTTCTTGCCATTATTTATGAGAGCCCTTCACAACGTCTGTTTTGCACGCTGTAGCCACCTTGATAGAACTGTACGGTGCACAGGGAGACGGCGAGTGCATGTTACCCACGTCTGCAGGGGACATTCGGGATCCACCAATAAGGATGAATTCAGTTTCCAGTTTCGCCAGACCTGCTGTCGTGGGAGGGTTAACGTGCATAAATACGCAAGGTGATTCGTAAAAGCAGTGGGCGAACTTTCGGCAGCCAGCACGTGATCTCGTAGTCTTTCAGAAACATAAATCCGATCCAGTCCGCCCGCAGAGTGGATAGTAAAAAATGCGTAGCCCTCACGCTGCCCACAGATCTTTTCTCACGTGTCCATCAGCGCCACGTCTCTGTAGATCAAGAGCAATGCACAAATTGTGTTAAAATTCGGGGTTTGATCCTTCGGCGAGAGAACACAATTAAAGTCCTTTCCTACCAAGATGTGATCGTATCTCTGCCACGGAACAGGGGCACAATCTCCTCCGAGCAGAACTGCGCACGACTCCGTCGGTTGTCAGATCTGGAGGGTGCATAGATGTTGACAAAACGAATGCCGTTCACGGTCATCACTAAACCTAAGGTCGAAAGAAGATAAAAGAGGTCGCACACCAGAAACCCCTCCCAGGTCCAGGTCGCTGTGCCACGTTCTACGTCTGGAATGGCCCTAAGCGGGCAGAATTGGAGGTTTCCTGTACCTGCATGATATCCATTTCTATGGCGTAGATCATGTCCCGAAACAGTTGCAGTTTCATAAGCGATCTTATGGCATTAATGTTCACTGTTTCCCCCTTATATGCTTAGTTCGTTGTCGTCGTCATGCTCGTGTCATTTAATTATAAGCCCAAAGGCTATAGTCTACTACTCGTAGTTAGAGAGTTGCCCACTAACGGACTTCTCTCCGTTGTTTCCGTCTTGTGGTGTGCTTCCTGTAAGTGAGCCGTCATCGAGTGGGATGCCAGCTTCGGTATCTCTTCGACTTGCACTGCTCAGTCACATCAGTCATCAGTTCCAGAAATGCCCTCTTCTGTATTTCGATGTGATTGCCGGGTCGCTGCCACTGACTCCTCCATCGGCGATATCGGGTTAATCGTTGTCATTGAAGAGTGACCGCCTAAAAGGCAGGACATATGGTCATCATCCGAGGGAATCCTTTCGACGTCTTCTAAAGGCACGTGATCCATGTCAGGTTTCTCTTCGACTCGACGATCTTCCATGTCCCACAGGTTAGAGGAGGACGGGTCGCCCGAAGCATGACGGCACTTCTTGCATTGCTTCGGTGAGCATTGTTTCCGCGTCCTGCCTCTTCCGCCGTAGGCGACGCGTCACGTTGTTCTTAGGGCGCTCGCTGATCCACTGCTGCACCACCCTCTCGATCTCGACTCCCATAGTGCGTGAGATTGCGTAAGGTTACTCACTCTTCTGCTGCGACGGGGGTGTAGGGGGTGTCCTCCGTAACAGCTCCCTGCTCGCCGGTCTTGCACCAACATCTTTGCGTCACGCTCCGAACTCGCCAACACCTCCCGGCGGGCCATCGACATGTATGTCCCCCACGACAGCAGGTCTGGCGAAACTGGAAACTGAATTCATCCGTATTGGTGGATCCCGAATGTCCCCTGCAGACGTGGGAAACATGCACTCGCCGTCTCCCTGTGCACCGTACAGTTCTATCAAGGTGGCTACAGCATGCAAAACAGACGTTGTGAAGGGCTCTCATAAATTATGGCAAGAAGAAAAGAGGAATGGCTCCCATATACTGACCTGTCCGCCAGGGCTCCATCGCCCGAGCGTCAACCGGAAGACCATCGCATTCACTCACGCGTTTTATCGAAACGAGACGAGAATTAGGGAGACTTCCGATCCGTGTTAGGTGCTTTGACAAGAACGTATTTTCATGCATCATGTGTCTAGGGAACATGGACCTATCGTTCATCACAGTGCTCCATGATGGGGACGATCGGCCCTTCAAGTCACTACAGGACACTGCTACTGGGTTTCTGGAGCGTTATCGCCTCGTTTCCGCCCGTCCGCCGACGGATTATCCAGTGGGAGAAGACATATTGCAGTAGGTGCACTCGGAGGTGGATGCTTCGAATGCAGCTACGTTATTGGAACCCCTAACGGAAGATGACATAAGGACAACACTCAAGAAGGCAGCGGTGCGTAAATCTGCTGGACCAGACGGGCTGACACTCTAATTTTATCGCAACACGCAAACGAAATGTCGTTGCATCGACATGTTTTCCAGTACATTTTTCGTGGGAAACATATCTGACTTACATTGCTACAAGCAAGCCGGCCGCGGTGGCAGAGCGGTTCTAGGCGCTCAGTCCGGAACCGCGAGTTTAAGTAGTTCTACGTTCTAGGAGACTGATGACCACAGATGTTACGTCCCATAGTGCTCAGAGCCATTTGAACCATTTTTTCATCGGCAGTGAGAACTTCTCACTGTGGCGCTTTTCTACGTGGCAGTTGCATGATACGGCGTTGTGTGCACTCTGAGCGGATATTTCCTTCTCCACCTCAGCCAGGACATGTCCGCAGCGGGCTATCGTAAATCACAGTAGCTCGACATCCTCCAGTGCGTAAGAATGAGTTAACCTATCGGACGCCGTTTAGCACCGGGTAGGTGCTACAATTCGCCCGGCGTCCCGATATATGGCTGAGTACTGTCCCATATTGTCGCACCGATTCAATGACTATCGATTCTGGTATCTCAAACGGCAGTTCAGAGATCCGAATGACCCTCACTCCCAAACCTGAAGGAGCCGGCATTACAGCGTTTATATCGCCATCAGTGTGTCGAAATTTAAAACCTCTTTGTGCAGCGGCGAAAACGCTTTCAGGTGTAGCTTCATTGGTCATCATGACGCACATTGTGCTGCTTACAATGGATAGGTGTATCCCAATGAGATATGTTGCAGTTAAGCGAATTTCAACCCTAAAAAAACATCCTATTTCAGAAGCCGTGGATCTGGCATATGCGTTGTCAAACATAAAAGTTACGTACCACGTCCATCTATTCAGACAAAATATTTCGCGAGTATTAGCTGCGTAAACATTTCCTGTTTAATGGCCGGGAACAGGTCCGAACGGTGCCACTGCTGTGCAGACTGACCACCCGCCCACCGCCGTCTCTCAACTTGACACGTCTAACCTACCGTATGAAAACACGAAACCATTAATAAAGCGAATATTATTAACTATGGACGACATATTATATTAATAAAAATGTTTGTTTTTAGACCATGTTTCTCTGTATAGCATTGAAAATACGATCTTGCGTCATCAACTTTGACCTCGATTTTTTTTTCAGAAACAAGGGAGTGTCTAGAAAAAAGCTAAACACGTCACTTTGCTATTTTCAGTGTAGAACTTCAGTGCAAAATTTGATCAAAATCGGTGACCCATATGTCACACCCTCCCCTTGTGAGTCATTCCACATGGAAACCCCGCACCTTTTCACGATCTCACCCTGGAGCCATGGCCTAAAATTATCAGCATTGTTCTCATGTACAAGAAATTTGTATTTTTTTCTGCCTATCAGTATGGGCCTGCAAATAATTGTAATAGTTGGTGTCCCACATTGCCTTACAATTTTTCTTATTCTGTGAATAGTCACGTACCACAATAAAATAAGTGACCTTTTGTCATTATACTTCGATCAGCTGCGCACTAGAACTGTAGCGCTATTGACCACAGATTACATTTAGTCCGACTCGGAGTCTCTACACCGCTGTCTTCTTCATTCCAGTAATCAGATTAATTGGTAACAAAAAATGTTCAAATGTGTGTGAAATCTTATGGGACTTAACTGCTAAGGTCATCAGTCCTTAAGCTTACACACTACTTAACGTAAATTTTCCTAAGGACAAACACACACCCATGCCCAAGGGAGGACTCGAATCTCCGCCGGAACCAGACGCACAGTCCAAGACTGCAGCGCCTAAGACTGCTCGGCCAATCCCGCGCGGCAGTTGGTAACAGTCAGATACGAAGAGACGATTTCCCATTTCTCCCAAGCAATCAAGTCGCTTTGGTGCCTCTGCCACCGCTCGATTACAGACGTACCATTGGGAAGGGGTGGTTACATTCAGTTACATTAAAGGACACGTGCATTGATTCATCTCCGCAACTCCAGTCCCCGTACTGGAATACTACAAGTCGGTAGACTGAAAGTCTGTCCATACTACGTTTGTTTCATGTCAGTCACTACTATTTGCCACCAAAAACTTGTATTGACACAACGAATCATGCTTCTTAGAAAACAAACACTGTGAGCGTGTGGGTGCTATTCTGTCGTTCTCCGCAACGGATTAATCTGAGATGTACCCTTTACCTTGTGGCTCCTGCAAGATGCAATTTCCACCCCCACATTACTACAGAAGTCAGACAGACGCTCCTAACGTTCTAAAGAGAAATATCTAAAAAACTTTCAGCAATCAATATCTTCTGGAGTCGTCCGCTGTAAGGAAATGACACAAAAATTCACAAAATTTCTTACATAACTAGTGGGATACTTGGGCACTGGAGTAGTGCTAGTTAGTGTAAGAAAAACATGAAACTAACAAAAATTATTATTTATTTTGCAAAAATTCTGAGAAATCACAATGGCACTTTTAGTTATGAACTGAACAAGTTATTTCCGGACTATTTTCGGACTCTGATGTTACCTCTTACGGATAGGATTCGCTAATGAAATTTCTATACAGAGTTTAAGACTGTTATTGATTTGGCAGAATGGCTGAGAGCCGCGCCTACTCAACTTGAATAATTATCCGTTAGAATCTTGCTAGGTACGGTCGAGGCTGTCGCGTGTGAAATGCACTGAAGTGTACTGTTGTGGAGGAAATATTGGGCTCGCAAGAGCTGTAGCGCACAATACCGTTAGCTGCGATGACTGCTGTCTGCGCCGCTCACTGCTGACAAATAAGATAACTCTCGTTCTATCTGGACTGACTTTCACCAATCAAACTCTCCCTACGCCTTGATGAAGTCAAGGACTCCTATTCACCACTATTCTAACTACTGGCGTGGTACACCTGTCAGATAACCAGTCCACCGCGATGCCACTCAAAAATTCGCTCGCAGGCGTTTAACTATAACTCTGTCCGTTCACTTCGCACAATAAGTGTGGCAGCCAACACAGTGAACAACACTTAATCGCAAGGACCCAATATAGAGTCGCACTCTGATTCGCTCTTGACAGAGGTGCTCTCCCAGTGAAGTACTGAGGAGAGACTTGTTCCTCGCTCTTTGAGTACACGTACGAGCGCGCACGCTCTCGTTACATGTTCTCGCTCCAAGGGCGACAATCGAACGGCCCCTCTCCACGGCAAACATGAAGGGGTACATCTTCCGGTCTCTTCCATTACTCCTTCAGCTCCAGGCATCAAAAATATCGTCTGCCAATCAGCATTGCTCTTCTAAAACGGGAGAATGACGTTTCGTTTAAGGCGACCAATCCGGAAATCTATAGCGTTTGGCGTTTGCTGTCTCGCTGTGGAAACCTGTGAAACTGCGTGCTATGTTTGTAAAGAATGCGTAGGCTGGGCGCTCCCACACAATGTAGCGGAATTTACTTTTAAGCGAAACACAGGGTCATTCTGCTTTTCACTAGGGCAAATGCTGTCTGCTCTACAGGCAGTCGCCAGCCGATGTAGATAGGTTGACTTGTCCTCTGAAGGGACCGGCCCCCCGGTGCGTGGTTTGCCTCTCCCGAACTAAAAGCCCTTGCGACCGTCGTGTCTTGTTTGTGTTTGTGTACGCTAGCCTCGAGTATTTCAATCTCAGTGCGCACTTGCGATTTACTAGTTATTTGCATATCGTTTACATGAATTAATATAACACCGACTTTATCTTATCGAGTTTGGGTTCGAATGCAGCGTCTTGATGCGCAGAATATGACTGTGATGGCGGAATATGTAAGCAAAGAAGGTCAGGAGACCACGACGTCTTACAACACTTATATTATTGATAATAACTGTGGTATTTTCGTGGCGTGGTATAGCCAAAATATAATAAGAAGTTGTGATGAAACTTAGTTATCGGTCGATGTGGTCATGTGTGTATCGCAGAGAGGTCGTACTGGGCTATAGCTGTTTTGAATGAAGGGCAGTGTCACACCTAACAAGGGAATGGTGCAGTTCAACATGTCGAAACCAGCCCTGAAATTTTGTACGCAGAAAGAATACAAATTAAAATTTTAGCAACTAAGGTGCGCTGCAAGTATTTTTTAGAAGCTGTTCAAGTTCCTCTTTTTGTCGGATGAAGAAGCGCTTATACAGGCACGTGATCGGCCGTGACAAGAGAGCATAATGGTAATATTCGGAATGACACACGCGAATTTGAAACTCCTAATCCATACAAAAAAATGTCATGTGTCATTAATGTTTTGATTAAGAGGCAGTTCTTATCGACAGCCAAACTGTTGCATATCCAATTTTCATTGTGGTGACGCAGAGAAAAGTGAATCAAGGCAATGTTTGATGTTACATTACAAGCGACTTCCATCAGTCGTGACTTAAATTTATTGAAATCATGTTTCTTACACGTACATCAATTTATAACACATCTTGTAGAATAGTTCTTATGATACTTTTTGAATAATGTACATTTTAGTAACAATGAAACAGATACCTGTATATTTCCAACAGTCGTCACAGTAAGTTGAAGTAATGACATCAGACATGCCTGACGAAAGAAAAATTAATGCTTTGAGGCACATCACAGTAATTATCAGTTTTATTTAGACAGGATTGCGGAGGAGTAGGAAAGGCTCCAGGCCATTGCTCTGCTTATTGGCCGGCCGTTGTGGCCGAGCGGTTCTAGGCGCTTCAGTCCGGAACCACGCTGCTGCTACGGTCGCAGGTTCGAATGCTGCTTCGGGCATGGATGTATGTGATGTCCTTAGTTTAGGTAGGTTTAAGTAGTTCTAAGTTCTAGGGGACTGATGACCTCAGATGTTGAGTTCATAAGAAGTTGTGATGAAACTTAGTTATCGGTCGATGTGGTCATGTGTGTATCGCAGAGAGGTCGTACTGGGCTATAGCTGTTTTGAATGAAGGGCAATGAATGGGAAATTTTCTGCTTATTGTACCGCATAGTCAGTATACTTAAAGCAATTCGTAAAATGTGTCAATGCTAATTGACAACCCACAAGTGACTAAAATTTAAGAATACTGTTCTCCTGACAAATCTCAAATGACTTGGAGCTATCGGAGATTATATTGTCAGACAGTTTCCTTAAAAACACTTCCCACAATCGAAAAACTTCTTTATCGAGAGTCAAACTGGTTGTTCTAGGTGAAAACTGAATTACATGAACGGTCTTTTCAATGTCAACCTAAAGACAGAGGTATCGATATGTCCAGACCAAGAGTGCAGTAAAGCCAACGAATTAATTTCTACAGTTGGTTAAAAACCGTTTCGAATGAACTGTTAAAAATTATTCTTTCCTATTTTTCCAGATTTTTAAACGTGGATTGTAACATTTTTGACACTAAACAGTTCCTTTTCTTTTTTTGATCCTAATATGCCTTGATGTCCCTGAAGACAGATATAAATTGCGGAAACAGTAATCCATTAATACTTACCAGTGTCATTGTTATGTATGAATGTAATCGCTTGTCCAACAGTCTTTTTTCACCTCGGTTTCAAGAAACCTGGCTAATCAGCGTTAGACACAGCAGTGTGAGGATAACAGCAATCTTTGTCTTCACGTCGGCTACGGATCTCCCCCATACTTTTACTTGAAGTAAACTTGGTTGTTCTGCGACTTCCTCTACTGTATGGTTCCTTGAACCTGCTTAAACAGATGGAAGAAGACCTGAAGGCAGCAGTGTTCATCTCAGTTGCGATTCGGAGGTCCCAGTCTCCTAGATCTTCATTGGTAATGGTGCATTGCCTCTCACAAGCAGCGCTAAAATGGTTCATATCCAGAGAAAACTCCTCTAAAGAAGTGTCATTAATGTTATTTATACACGTTTGGGAGTTTATGTTGGTTAGTAATGGGAGTAACGGACTTTGTGGCCAACCTGTGCAATAAACCTTTCCGATAGTTTTCCTTCCACAATATTGCGAGTTTGATTTTGAGGTGTATTTGCTGCTTCGGCTAAGTCTTGCTTCGATTTATAAATTTAAATGCCAGATTGTCCGAAGCAAAACGGGTTTGAACGCTGCTTAAGGGGCTCCGGAAAGGCTCAAAATCATGAAAAGTTCAATTTTTACTTTTTTGCGTTTTCTGAATCTGCAGACTATTACCTTTTAATAGATATATAATTTATTCAATTCCGAAGACTACAAATATTTGTTTTGTAATGTGTTCTACATAGGCGTGACCCACTGTGGCGCTGTTAAACTGCTGTCAAATGGTGTTATTATTAACGTCCGTGTTCATCAGGTACATTTTAGTGATGTGAGATAAAGTATGTGTTGTGGCTAACCTGTGATGGTTCAATATATATCGCTGGTGTGATTGTCGATTGTTTCATGTTTATTTACTCTGTCGTTATCTCGAAAATATTCGTAATTAATTCTGTTTCTTGAGTCTCTGTTTTGTTGAAGTATAATAATGAGTAAAAGTAAAGTTATTAGAAATCCTCTGAAGGCTTTCAGGAAAAGGAGAAATGTTGGAAAGCCAAAGGTATGTGTTATTACTGTAAACAATAAAGACGATAACCAAGTGAGTGAACCTAACCTCTCAAGTACACCTGCCCATAGCAGTCAAAGTGGGAAAGAAAATACTTCACATAAGAAGCTTGGTTCAATGAGTGAAAACTATGAATGTTTTATGGGCGAATCAGATGTGAATGAAATATTTGATATGTCGGTTCTCAAAGGAATTTTTTCAAACTCTGTAAGATGTATTCATTGTAGTGAAGTTGGTCTGGAACTCTCCATAATAAAGCACGTAGGACTTGCTAGTGAAATACAACTGAAATGTGATAAGTGTTCATACATGACCACCTTTTGGAACAGTGTTGCAGTAACTGCAACTGAAGAAAATGGTAGCAAAATCTACGAACACAACAACTAGCGATGCTTGCTTTAGACAAGGAACGCCTTCGGGCTGCAGACAGGGCTGTAAAGAGTCTAGAAATTCAAGCAAGAGTAAACAGGAGGAGGAACAAGAGGAAGCTGGAGGAGGAGTTTGCAGAGGATGAAGATAATCCATCCTATGGACCTGGAATGCACTAGAAAGTTAATCCAATCTTTGTCGCTCGATTCCCAAAACTTTTTTTTTCTCATACTAATTACAAGTTTTCCAAGGATCTTCCAAACATATTTGTTTCAAACCTTCAGTAAATGTTACACAGTACCTTCTGCATAATTTAACACAGCTTTTTTCCAAAAAACTGTATATTTCTGAATATATAAATAAAAAATTGCAAAAAAATGTTGTGAATTTTCATTACAATTGAAAAAAACTCATCTTTAATAACTGAACTAAAATTTTGTAAAATCCCTGTGTTAAGTTGTAGCCCATATTCCAATAAATAATCTGTAAAAAGTTCAACTTCCTACCTCAAATACTTTGTGACGAAAGATGTAATTTATAAGCGTTATTTTAACATTGCAAGTATAGGGCGTTCCGGAGCCCCTTAATATTAAGGAATAAACACAGTGAATATTAATTCAGTTTTATCTCCATTGTTAACACTTACTCAACGCAAAAGCAACTGGGGACTATTACAGATATTTAGTGAGTTGCAAATCTGAGTGAACAATAAATGTAGGCAATTGTTTTAGAGAAACTATCAGCGAAAACTGAAATTCGCTTTACACATTATTATCGCACCATGTCGTGTTGTCGTGACTTAACGATCGAGAGCAGAGGCGTTTGCGTAGAGTTGTCAGTGCTAACAGATTAGCAGCAATGCGCTAAATAACCGCAGAAATCAATGTGAGACGTACAACGAACATATCCGTTAGGACAGTGGAGCGAAATTTGGCGCAGCAGACGACCGACGTGAGGCCCTTTGTTAAAAGCACGACTCCGGCTGGAGCGCCTCTCCTGGGTTGGTGATCATACCGGTTGGACACTAGACTACTGGTAAACCGTAGCAAGGTCTGCGAATTCCGTTTGTAAGAGCTGATGATAGGGACTCGAGAGTGGCGCAGACCCCAAGAAACCATGGATCCAAATTGTCAACAAGACACTGTGCAAACTGGTGGTGGCACCATAATTGTACTGGCTGTGTTTACATTGAATGGATTTGGTCCTCTTGTCAAACTCAACCGATCATTGACTGGGAATGGTTATGTTCCACTACTTGAAGACCATCTTTGGAATTTTTATGGATGACAATGCGACACATCACCGGGCCAAGATTGTCCTAAAATGGTTGGAAGAACATTCTGGACACATCGAGCGAATGTTTTGGCCACCCAGATCACACGACATGAATACCATCCATCGAACGTTTATGGAACTTAATGGAGTGATCAGTTCACGCACGAACTCCTGCACCGGCAACACTTTCACAATTATGGACGGCTATAGAGGGGACTTCCAACGACTTGTTGAGTCCATGCCAACTCGAGTTGCTGCACTGCGCCGTGCAGAAGAAAGTCCGATACGATATTAGGAGGTATCCCATTACTTCGGTCACCTCAGTGTATCATTACTTTCCGTTCCAATATCTCAACTGTAAACCTGCCAGATATCGTCAAATTCAGTGCTTACTATGAAAGGCAACGTGTTTGTTCTGTGAGACGCGAAGAACTTGACTGAAATATATTGTGGAAGTTTACTGGTGAATGTGTAGCGTATTACATAGTTGCTACATCCCCTGTCAAAAATGTTTATTTATTTTATTTATTTATTTATTTATCCTTTGACAAAATACAATGTATGGATCGAGATATATTTTCATTTCATGCTTCGACAGCTATATAGTATGCACTGTGTATTGTTTAACAAAAATGTAATTGATTACAAAACTATTCTAAGGCTATTAAATATTAAATTAGGTTTTGCGCGAATTTTCTTTTGATGCAATAATGGTATTGCAATTGTTTTGAACTGTAGTGCAGATAAATTCATTTATACTGTCATAACAGTTTTCTATTAATAATTACTGAGTCATTTTTTAGAAATATTTATATTGTCTCGAGAATGAAGGGAGCTTTTCAAGGACTTCTGGTCCAGCGTATGATGGCTTTTTCTTTTTTATTTTGTGGTGTCGTGTGTAGGCTCATGGAAGAGGTTCCGTTTTCTTGTGTCATGGTTGTGTTGTGTGTTGTTATCTCTAGTATCGGGAGAATATTTGAATTTTGTCCAAAAGAGGAGTTCGTATGGTTATGTACTGGGTAAAATTTACGTACGTTTCCAGGATCCAGATTTGCAAAAGCCAAGTATAAGGAATCATATGGCTGCTCGATGCAAACTGTAAATTGACAATTGTTACAAGTCAGGTGGATCGTTCCTGGTGGCTAATGTTGGGATGTCTGGCGGCTGTACTCCGATTTGGCACTAGGCAGGCAGCTGGCTGAACTGTTGTCGGCATCGCCGTGTTCCCACTACCGCTACGAAAATCATTTTGTCTGCCAAATACTCGTATTAAGCGTACTTTCAGGCTCCTTACTATGTGCAATAGAAAAGAAGCCAAACGAGGAGGCATATTCCGGGGCACTAAAGATTTCTACCCTAGTCGAATTTCGTAACTTTTAGTTGTTTTTTGTATTATATGGAATCGTAAGGCATGGCACTTGTTACGAATTGAAAATCGAGGAAACTGCAAAAAAAAAAATATATCTTCCGAAGGCTTAATCATAACAAATGTCCGCTGCTGGTAGCTGAGTGGTAAGCGCGACGGAATGTCATACCTCCCGGCCCTGTTTCGATTCCCGGCTGGGTCGGAGATTTTATCCGCTCATGGACTCGGGGTTGTGTTGTTCTTATCGTCATCATTTCATCCCCATCGACACGCAAGTCGCCGACGTGGCCTCAAATCGAAAGACTTGCACCAGTCGGCCGGTCTACCCGACGGGAGGCCCTAGCCACACGGCATTTCCATTTTCATCATATCAAATGCAATGCGATACGTGTCTTAGCTAAGATCCGTTGCCGAGCGAGGTAGTTAAGTTATGAGCTTAAAAAAAGTATTTCAGTGACTTTGATGGTTTTCCAAATATGACATGATAAATTTGAAGCTGTTTCGCGCACGGGAAAATTACACCCGTCTCAAAAAAATTAATGTAATGGAATACAATATCAATGGTGTACATCATTTACCTTACATTTCGACGTAAACAACTTTGGGCACACAGACACAGTAGTATTACCAGTGAATTCCCAGCCTCCTGCTACAATTCCCTTCATGGTTCATCAATTACTATCTACATCACAGACCAAATCAGAGTTTGAAGATGAATGAAAATAAATCAAAGGAATTGGATGCAGCAATTGACAAAATACTTCGTAGAATGAAGAGACAGAGGATAACAGCATTTCTGTAGCCTCCTCAGAGGGCACTAAATCGCACTGACAGCAAATGGTCTCTTGTGTTATACGTAGGTAGAACGTCACAGATACTTTCCAGCAATCTAGCATCCAGGAAAAGTACACCAGCTTTCTACGCTAGGAATACTGTTCCACAGTAAAGTTGAGATTCCACCACTAGAACAGAGTGGAATTTACAGGATTCCTAGCAATTTTTGTGAGAAATTATATGTACGTCAATCAGGTAGAGCTATAATCTCTTCTATTGATTGAACATCAATCAGGTAGGGCTGTACACTCCTGTACTGACCGAACATCAAAAGAAATAGGGAATAAAAAAGAAAGATTCCATATTTGCTGAGCATGCTCTGAAATAATTTCGTACTTGTGATATCAAATGTAATGTTCTCCACAGAGAATAAAAATTTAATAATACTATTGCTTTAGATTCTGGCTATTGACAGACACCAATCATAGAATCGTGACTTAATCCTTAATCTTTAGTGTTCTAGTAATCAACCTTGCTAAAGCAGCAGAAGTCAGTTAACAATTTTTTCTCACCGTGAGATAATGTACCTCAAATAAATAGTGTAGCTGTTTCCCTTTTCCAACACCTCATTGACTCTTTCTTCTCTTCTGACACTCCTCTTTTTGTCTATTCATAGCTTTCACCAGTAACGTTGTCCATGTGACATAGTATCTGTGTCAGTACTTACTTAGTGCATTGTTTTATCCTTATATTCTTACTCTTTAAATTTTGAATATAATATAAGACTTCTTTGTGTCTTTTCAATACTAATATGCTCAATGACAGTTTATCTGTTTGTGTATCGTTAAGATAACATAAACAATATGTGTATTAATTGTTTAGCACAATACATATACGCCATTGGGTTTAAGGATTTAAACATTAAGGATAAAACATTCGATACATCATGACGGAATATTTCTTGTTTTGAATCCAAATAAAACTGAAACTTTGGAATTGGTGTTTCCCGTACATATAGTTGTACATACTCTTTGTACAGACAGAAGTTGTTTCTGATGTTGTGTGGACAGTCTGTTTAGTCTTAAGTTCTCTGATGATGGACTAGAAAACAGAACGCCGGTTTACAATGAAAAATAAAACAAATTGAAATAAAAAGGGTTGTTACCCAAGGAAGCCCCTTATCCATGCTCCTGTTCGTTATATCGCTGGAACCTTTCCAGAGATAGCTACAGCACAGGCTGATAGGCATTACCATTCAAGGAACGAAGACCAAGGAACAGAGACCAAGCACATGCGACACAACTAGAGATGGTAATTGCAAAATATTGTTCCGCATCAGGTGTGAGGGTAAATGAAAACAAAAGCCAATTTCTAAATATAAAGCGGCTTGCTAATTTGCGTATTGAGTGGGCGAACAATGTTAATGAATACAAGGCCCTTAGAATAGCACTGACAACTTCCCTTTTAAGAATCATAGCAATAAATTGGCGGGAGATGGCAAGGAAAATCCAGGGAGCTTTGATTGAAAACTGTCAACGTAGCATAGACCAGTTCCAGAGAATACTGTTTATCAAGACGTATATTTTATCCAAGGTCTATTACATAGCACAGGTTCTCCCTATTCCATCATTGGTGGCGAAGGCGATCAGCCTTAGCAAAGTTTTTGTGGAAAGAGGAGTTGTTTCGAGTGCCGGTGAAGACAACAGTGTTGGATCCAACCAATGAAGGAATGGGACTAATCGACATAAAGTCTAAAGCGATGGTATTGTATGTCAAACGAACATGGAGCATAATATGTAACGATCCGGGGTGCATTACAGCAAAACTATACGACATTGTCAGGCCAGAAAGTGTAGAGCAGCCGATAAATAAACATATTAGGGAGTTTTATCTTGAACTAAGCTATCTCAGCAAAAAGCTTTTAAACTCCAAAAACGTTACAGCAAAGGCGATTTTAGCAGAAAGACGAAAACATGGCCCGCATCTCGTGGTCGTGCGGTAGCGTTCTCGCTTCCCACGCCCGGGTTCCCGGGTTCGATTCCCGGCGGGGTCAGGGATTTTCTCTGCCTCGTGATGGCTGGGTGTTGTGTGCTGTCCTTAGGTTAGTTAGGTTTAAGCAGTTCTAAGTTCCAGGGGACTGATGACCATAGATGTTAAGTCTCATAGTGCTC
Organism: Schistocerca americana; assembly: GCF_021461395.2. Lineage (NCBI taxonomy): Eukaryota > Metazoa > Arthropoda > Insecta > Orthoptera > Acrididae > Schistocerca > Schistocerca americana. Next base: position 209,633,508 of record NC_060125.1, on the reverse strand, counting down.
AGAGCCATTTGAACGAAAACATGAAAGGAGTATAACATAGAAACTAAATATGCTGGAATAGCATGGATGTGGTCTGGAAAAACATCAGTAGTGAAGTTCTTTCGGCTAACGAGAGAACAGCGTGGTACAAAGTAGTTAACAACATCATCAGCACTAATGAGCGTCTCTTTGCCGTCGATTTAAGTCAGACTAACGTCTGCAGCAAATGCAACCTCGTTGATAGTGTGTCTCATCGGTACACATGTGGGGATCGGATTATCAGTTGGAGGTGGACCAGGGAGAAAATTGCTCAAGTAACAAGAACTTCAGCAAACAATGTACCGCCTAACATTTTCTTAAGACCAGAAGAATTTACTACCCTCAGGCAAAAATAACGCAGTGATTTGGTTAATGGGCAGATATACAAGTTACATTTTTAACAATATTGGGAGCGATAAACATATTGAATACAAGATGTTTATGGAAAATGAATTCGAGAAAACACTTAAGTACCAGAATCACAGTAAGAAATATGGTAACACGCTCCGAATAGTCTTCAACAGAATGGGTATAGGTTAGGAACACGTGGATTCCTCGGGGAGATGTGATGAATTGTGTAGCGCTCCCGACCCTAACTTCACCTGCAATTCACACTTGAAAAATAAATCAATAGAACAGCAGATACAAGAATATGACGACAAACATCTGGCGTCTGTTATAAAGGAAGATCTTGAACTCCCTAAGGATCCGTTCAGAAGGCTGAAACTGACAAAAAATAACAAGACGCTGAAGGACTTTGCGACGTCGCTGTTCGGGACTGCTCTTTTGTCCACGTAATTTACCCTGGAAGGAACACACATCATGGATATACTGAATGATTAATTTGGGTCTAGGAAACGATCATGAGGAACCTCAGGCTACAGAAGAAGAAAATGTGCATGCGGAACTGCCACCAGTTGAAGGCGACAGTGAGGATGTTACATGTGTGCTACTGCTAAAGACTGAATATCATTCCTCATTCTATGAATGCTGTAATTTATGACTGCAATTATCTGTCACCTTATTATGTCATTTCATTGTAAGCTAGCCATTTTGTTACTGTTTTTGTGGAATAAAAAAAATTAGAGAAGGCGTGGAAGGAAATCCTTTTCACAGGAATCGTGCCCTCGAGCGATTTGGGGAAATCACTGGAAACCTAAATCTGAATAACCAAACGGGGATTTGATCGGTTCCATTCCCGAATGTGAATACATTGTCTCATCACTCTGGCATCTCGTTCGATAAGTGTGTACGTGTACGAGCGTGGATGGAGGGGCAGGGTAAAACTTGTACAAGAAGACGAAGGTTCAAACTGATGTAGGGTGCAGTAGTTGTGAAGATATGAAGTGGCTTGCACAGGAGAAACTATCGTGGATAGGTACATCACAGTAGTCTTTGGTCTGAGGAGTACCATGAAGGACTTAACAACAACTCAGGAATGTTATTAATATGACGGATGCTTACTTTTTAGCGGAGCATTCACAGCGTTCAAAATCTGTAGCAAGTTAAATCTTTTGTGGCTGGTTGGAAGGTATGGAGAGGTACCAGTATTAGAGTAAAGATTGGGGTCGCTCTGGGAGGTATAGTTGGATAGCTCTCTGTTGGCAGCACGAAGGGAGTCGGTTTCGGCTCCCAGATGTGCAAAAGTCTTCAAGTAGTTTTACATATGTTTATCTACGTTAAAGATGATTGATTTCCTTGGCTGAGAACCGAATTACTTGAAGAAATACGGAAACTAGCCGCATTTATAACAGTTTTACTAATACCAAACACTTTGTTGGGCTTTCACCCATCTTCAAATGGCATAATTATTTATATCTTCGTCAGTATAGCGTTTTTTTCAACTGTATATTAACGCTATAGCTGCGCTTTTTCTGTAATATGTGGCTCACTCTTCGGCCTCGATAGGCACACCACAAATACTTTTTGTTTAAACACTTTCTTGAAGCCTAAGCGGCTGGTCCTAATTATTTTATGAAATATGCGACACACAGCTCTCTATATGCCGCTTGTTATCACTACCGTTTCTGTTAAGAACCATCATCACTGAATAATGGTCATATTGGACTTCACCCCTGAAACACCACCTCGCGAATAGTTTGTTCTTCTGATGCAACTGTAGAAATAAAACTGCCATTCGGATGTACATCTACTTCCCCACTCCACAGGGCATCTTATGGTGTGCGGAAGAGGGTACATAGTGCATCACCGTCTATTCCTCCTTTTCCGTTTCCGGTGGAGAATGGTTCGCGTGAAGAAAGACTGTTGCTGTCCCTCGGTGAGACCTCGAATCTCTCATTTTACATTCACGGTCTTTCAGGGAGATATACGTAGGAGGAAACTACACTCTCTGTACTTTAACAATATACCACACATTGGTGCTGAATGCCTCTCTTCAGGGAATTGTTTGCTAGAAACTCTTCGGTCCAATTACGCAGTTGGGCTGGTATTCCGTGCACTCGTATTTTGTTCATTAGGTGACAGTGGGAAATTGTGCCGAATGCCTTCCGGAAATCAAGGGTCATGGCATCAACCTTGGCACCTGTGTCTACTGCTTTCCGTGTCTCGTGGACGGACAGAGAGAGCTGAGTTCGACACGTTCGTGTTTTCGCTATCCAAGTTGTTTCCTATGGAGGAGATTTTCGGTCTCCCGAAATGTCATAATAAACGAGCATAAAACATGTTCCAGAATTCTACAAGATAATATAACATTACATAATACATAATTATATTTGAACTTTTATACCGGCCGCTGTGGCTGAGTGGTTCTAGGAGCTTCAATCCGGAACCGCGATGCTGCTAAGGTCGCAGATTCGAATCCTGTCTCGCGCATTGATGTGTGTGATGTCCTTAGGTTAGTTAGGTTTAAGTAATTCTAAGTCTAGAGAACTGATGACCTCAGATGTTAAGTCCTATAGTGCTTAGAGCCATTTGAACCATTTGAACTTATATACTGCGGAGATGGCTATTAGCCGAAACCGGTAGTGACATTAAAGAATGCACAGTCATACGTTTCATTAAATACTTAACAGTTGTTGGTAATCGCCGTCAAAGATGTTTAAACACAACAAAATATTCAACTGTTAGTTTCATCTAAAGGGAAATACAAACAGCAGAACGAAATGCAACACGGGGCTCATAATGCAGATGATAATAATGTTTCTTTGATTAATACATGAAATACGTATTACGGGAAATGAAGCTGGGCAATAGCCTGAATACGCCTTGGCGTAAATAAAGCTATAAAACCGGCAGGTTTTCTGCATTTCTTCAAATAATGTTTTACATAGCTTTTTGAAGCTTTCTGAATATGGTGGTACAGAAGAATTCTGAAGATTGGTTGGGTAGATCGCGTTACGAGAGAGGAGGATCGAACCGAATTTTGGCGATAGAAATTTATGGCACGACTTAACTAAAGGAAGGGATCGGTTGTTATGGCAAATTCTGATGCATGTAGGCATTGTCACTTTGGTAATGATGGAGAGCGTGGGGGCTGAAATTGTAGAGAGAGGCCAGGTGAGGAATACAGTAAACACTTTCAAATGGGTGTAAGTGGAATAGTTATTCAGAGATGAAGAGGTTTGCATAGGGTAGGATAGCGTAGACAGCTGCTTCAAACCAGTCTTCGGATTGAAGATCACAACAATAGAGTTTTACATATCGTAAAGTTTCTCTGCGGCTTCTACCACTTCTCTCACTTTCCCGGAAGGTGTTTGTTGCTCCAAGTTAATTAATCCTGAATATGGCACAACTGTAACTAAATTGTTCCTTCCTTTGCCAGACGTTTTCTGCAGATCTTTGTACTTGTTTGCACTTTATACGAAAGATATTCAACAATTAAAGAGCCAATATGATGTAGAAAAAATCTGTTGTTTTGGAAATGAGACTTTTACTGCTTCTGAACATAATATTAATACACTTGTCCCAACGATGACATAGCTTTTTTATAGCTGCTGGCAAAGAAGCCTCTGTTTCCTTGTTTGAGCCACTTTCCCACAAACTTTGACGACTTCGTTTTGTTGAACTTTTTTCCACTCAGGGCCTCCTTTAGTGGACTAAACAAATGTAAATGCGAGGGAGCCAAATCACTCACGACTGTAGGGAAGATGACGTAGTACGTCCCAGCCCATTGTTTCAGTGGTTTCTTGGATCTGCTGGGCGGTATGAGGTCGAGCGTTGTCGAGATCCGCGATGTTTTTCTCTCATTGCTGGCTTCACTTTGTCCAGTTGCATATTAGAGTAGCAGCCACTTTTTAGCATACGCTAGTGTCCCAAAAGAGCTACAAAAAACGGCTCCTTAGGCATCCCGAAAGACAGTCAACGTGGGTTCTCCCACTGTTGCTTACGTTCTGAATTTCTTTAGGGCAGGTAAGCTGGAGTACACAGGCTTTGTCTTTTGCACTCTGATTTAAAACGGTGCATTCAATTTTCATGACATGTTAAAATGTTATTTATAAAAAGCGTCATGTTTCGTTTCATATCGCTCTTTCGAGTCTGCAAACACTTAGAGTTCGTTTCTTTGTGTTATTGCGTTAACTCTTCCGGGACCCACCTTGCAATTGTTTTGCTGTATTTGAACTTGTTACTGATAATGTTACGAATTGTGCCAGTATTTACTAAAGCGGGTTTTGCTATTTGTACAATTGTCACACATCGGTCTTCAGGAATAATGTCGTAAAGCGAAGGAGTTGACGCTGCAGCTGGCCGGCCAGTATTTTCATACAGTTTCCACCACACTGTAAAGTCATTCTAGAAAACACTGTAGTCGGTTTTTTCACCTTCAGAAAGCAAAAACCGGATCATTAAACGTTGTTCTACTGATGTGCAAACTTCATGTGGACACGATATCGTTAAATCCAATACTGAGGTTACAAACAAAACATTTTTATACGTCAGCTATTCTCAGTTTATCCCAGTGATGCCGACCGAAAGTAATGGAAGTACGAAACTCCTCCTACAAACTGTTTCATTTCTACATCAGTTCGACTCTTTAGTTATTGAATGTTCCTCGTACATTTCGCACATGCCCTGGTCAGTTGCGCTTAAGCGATTAACCAGCTCGTACGTTTGAAATAAATCGAATGTTATATTACTTTTATTCCGTTGTTATCCGTCGGTTCCCTGGCGAAGTATTTTAAGGAAATTCGTGGGCAGGGAGGTGTTTCCAGTGCAGAATAAGTAAAGAATATTGTCGTTTGGTTCAGTTTAGTTTATCTTTAAAATATGTGGCAGTACTGTAATGGCCTATCAGCTCCAAAAGAAACCGACATTTTTGTTCTAGTCGTTCTTTGATTACGAGGACAAAGTGAGCTCTAATTGTAGAAGAGCGACATTGAAAATGGAAAGACACGAACTAAACTGATTATCTAGATGAACGGTGTACGGAAACAGCACAGCAGGAGACAATCAGACGGTGATGGGCCAGGTAGCTTTTCGTGCCACGCTGCACTTGGTTGGTACGGTAGGCGCTGATGGCAGCAGATCAAAGGTCTCACAGTTGCCACAGCAACCGTAGGTGCTGACGACTGCGCAGCCCTGAAGAGGTACTGCCTACGTCACCTGTCAGGCGCCGGCAGGCATCGGCGAGAGTCCCCTGCGGACAGCGCTCTGCGAACACTGTCAGTGCGCTAATGAAAATAACGAATATGGCTACAACAGCAATCGCTACAAAGCGCCTCAGGAATATGATCTACAATTCAGTATTAGCTTCGTCAAGGACGTCAAGCTACTAGTTGTAAACGAGCGGCAGGCATGGAACGGAAATAGGACAGTATTACCTGCAGTGCCCAGCATGCTTAATATCTGTCACACAAAGTGAGTGGCCCCGTGTCTTGTTGATACTCGCAGCGAATGCAAGTCGCATGATGGGAAACTGCAATCGCTTTAAATCAAAGGGCATACTTAATTGACTGGGTTCAAATGGTTCAAATGGCTCTGAGCACTATGGGACTTAACTTCTGTGGTCATCAGTCCCCTAGAACTTAGAACTACTTAAACCTAACTAACCTAAGGACATCACACACATCCATGCCCGAGGCAGGATTCGAACCTGCGACCGTAGCAGTCGCGCGGTTCCGGACTGAGCGCCTTAACCGCGAGACCACCGCGGCCGGCAATTGACTGGGTATCAACGGAATGGCGAGGAATAGAAACTTTCTCAATAGGTTCTTGACGGCCAGCCTTGTTCCGTTGCATATCTAACAACGTCAACTAATCAATAAATAAGAGTTTGTAATCATGTTTCTGTCAAATGCTCTAGCTTTCGCTCGTCCCGCGATCTAGTGACGCTTGATGGTACTATTATATTGCCGCTGTAATTTATTATCGCGACAACAATTACAGTCAGGTCACCACGATGTATTCCTGCTGCTAGTAACTTAATTTTTCACTAACTTTATTTAGTATTTCATTTGAAATAAATCGGCCAAGAACTTTGAAGGCAATCGGTCAATTACTTTTTGAGTTGTTTGGTAACAACGTTTCTCCTATATATTTTGTGAATTAAAAAAATATATGTAGCGTATGGCCGTCCAAATTATCGTTAGGGGATCGTGTAGAAATTTGAAGCAAATTAGTCAAAAACACTTAAGGAATTTTTCTGCCTACCTTTCCCCTTTATATATTACATACGACGGTAAGTCAATTATTATCGGCAAAGTAATTATAAAATTTTATTCTAATCAAATAAGAAATTTACAAGAACATCAGTTTTCGACATAGTCTCCTTGCGTTTCAACGTACTTGGTCCATCGTTGTACAAGCTTCCTGATGACCTCATAAAAGAAGGTTCTCGGTTGAGCTGCAAGCCAGGAATGCACTGCTCCCTTCACTGCTTCGTCCGAGTCAAAAAGTGGGAAAAAAGTGATATTCGGAAGGGACAAGAATGGGACTATATGGAGGATGATCCAGTACTTCAAATTTGAGTTTCTCGAGCGTATCAGCAGTGTGGGCAGCAGTATGCGAACGGGCATTGTCGTGCAACAACACAACACCTTTTGACAGCAATCCTCGTCGTTTCCTTCGAACTGCAGGCTTTAGCCTGGCACTAAGCATCTCACTGTAACGTACACCGTTTATTGTTGTGCCCCTTTCCCCACAATGTTCCAGTACTGGACCTTGTGCGTCCCAAAAAACCGTAAGTATCAGTTTTCCTGCGGACGATTGGGTCTTGAACTTTTTCTTGCACGGCGAATTTGGATGTTTCCATTCCATACTCTGCCGTTTACTCTCCGGCTTGTAATGATCGATTCATATTTCGTCACCAGTAATGATCCTGTCTAAGAAGTTGTCCCCTTCGTTACCATAGCGATCTACATGGTTTTTGCAGGTGTCCAAGCGCGATTGTTTATGCAACTGTTTGAGTTGTTTTGGACCCATCTTGCACAAACTTTATGAAACGCAAGTACGTTGTACATGATTTCGTAGGCAGAACCGTGACTAATTTGCAGACGATGTACCACTTCGTCAATAGTTAATCGTCTGTCTAAAAGAATCATTTCATGTGAACGCCCAATGCTTTCTTCACTTGTGGCGGTAAACGTTCGTCTGGGTCCTTCCTCGAGCGTAACACTTTTGCGAACATTTTGGAATTTTTCAATCCGTTCGTAGACACTACGTTATGGCAAAACACTGTTCCCGTACTGTACCGTAAGTCCCACGTACAAAGAAAAGTGAAACTGACCTAATTGACACCATTGTCTCAAGCAGTGTTGAAAAATAGCTCCTACAAGTGTGAACAATGAAACGACGAAAAAAATTATAAAATATTTTTGTGACTCGTGCCGCATAGCCTAAGAACTTCTGTGACTCCCGCGGAGCTGGTATCCGTTTGCGTATCGCATCCCCCGCAACCCCCTGGCTACACCTCTGTACACCAGACTACTCGTGTGTCTTTCTTCAACAATTGTTGAACGCAGGCAACTGTGTCATTAGTGGCTGAAATAATAATATTATATCAATAGCAACGTTTTCCATGAGTATAACGACATATAAATGATTCGCATTTTCAAGTGCCGTGAAAGTTTGCACAACTGTTGGATATGATGTCTCTATCTGTGTTCTTCCGCTTCTCTTTCCCTATGGTCGTCTTATTATTTTCTCGCAAGAATCGGGAAAAAAAGAAAAACGTCATCTTATGAAATGTAAATAATGGTGGTGTTGGGTACTTTTGGTAGATCTACAGCAATGTGCACTGACAACAAATGAAAAAAATTTCTAAAATCGCACATCACTAAAAAGTTTGTGTAAATTAACTAAACGTGTTGTGCCTCGCGTGTAACAACTTAAATGGTGCAGTAACTTTAATATTAAACTTATTATTGTTTTCTATTTTTCAAGGTACACAGTGAACATGAGCATAGGTAAAACAAGTGCAATGGAGTGTTGTCGAATTTTGTTAGGTGATGCGGAGAGATTTCGTTTGAGAAATGAGACACTAAAATCAGCAAATTAGTTTAAACGACGGAGACAGACGTGAAGAGGATCTAGATTCTGACGTGCAGTAACAAGGAAAGCTTTTCTGAAAATTATTTCCAAATCTGATACAAATCTAAAACAAATTTTTTTGTTAGAGAATCTGTTCTGTATAGATGTGTCTGGACTGCAGAAGCAAAACGTGGACGATGAACTGTACAAACAAGAACAGAAAGAAGCTTTTGAAATGTGGTAGTACTGAAGAATGTTGAAGAGTAAATGTGTAGCTAGAGTAACTAAACGGGATAGACGGATAGAACGTAGTAAAAAAAGAAGTGATAGGTTGACAGGACGCCTCCATAGGCAATACAGCGCTTCTTGAAGATGGAATCGGGTTCTGGGTATCATGTTTTCACTATCTTCTTTGCTTGTTATCTGTTTCTGGCGTGACTTTACGAGCCCACTTCTTACGTATAACAACAAATAGGGGAACGATATATATTGTATTCAACAGACGTTGAACACGGAGCTTCCTCAGATGTAACTTCCCATGGAAAAACGTACCTTATCTTCCTTCTGATGTGTCTTAGGATTCAGCTATTTTGTGCAAGTTTAATGACTTATGCTCCAGCACCGTGTTTGGCACTTTCTCGATATTTTAATTTGTGGTTACAGTATTTGGATGTTCTTCGCGTTGATCATATTCATGTTCTGGAGCGAGCTCTTTAACCGTAGAAGATCCAAGCCGTCGCCCCGCCAATAATCTTCGTTGACTGACCTCTGTCAATACTATTTTCGTTACATGTACCTAGGAACATATGATCACGTATTCTATCGAAAACTAGCACAACAATGTAAAACGGGTAACACCTTTCATCAATGAGTAGAACTTCACATCCGGATCAGTAAGGAAGTCGCTTAACACTGTCCGTTCATTATGTGCTAGCTTATATCGGCATCTTGCACACAGCATTCGAATCAACACTCGTAGAGGAATGTTCTGTGCGATTCAGCATGAGTTTTTGTGTCTACTCACGTCTGCCACTACGGCAGTAGTCTGATTTAAAGCGTTGACGAATACGGAAGGTTGTTCTCGCTCATACATTCATATGTATACATTTACAACTAGTAACAATGTAAATTTACTAGTGCAAGACTACGCATTTCAAAATGACAAACAGCTGAAACCAGATGAATGCGGTGTAAAGGACAGGAATTATATAACAGTGCAATATGGAACAGTCTTTCAAAGCTTGTGGCTATGGCAACTGAAATTAAAAAACGTATTATATAGGCTAGTTATCTATTTCTCTTCTTACTTTTTATATATAAAAACTGTAAATTTTATAATGCAGTGGCTAAATTGCGGCAATATGAATGCTATTAGCCTGTCCCCCTTACAGGAAATGTAACAAAAATAAAAAAAACACTTAAACAGAAAAACGAAAGAGACGAGCAATGAGACATTTGTCATTGCAGGTTTGAGGATCATACCGTTAACAAATATATGTATAAATTATTGTACCTGGCATAATCCGTCATGAGGACAGTGTCCTCTTTTTAGTAGCTATTATATAACTCACTGAGCAATATACTGAATAACTTATACTGTTTTTATAAACGATTATTTCAAAGGGAGCTTGGAAGTAGCCTAAGGAAGAAAACATTACCAGAAAATGTAAAAATATGTACATTTAATTTTCATTTTTTTTTTAATTTCTCACTGTTGTGGCACGCTTAAACGTCATAACAAAGACCCATATATTTATACTTTGCAATGTTTTTCTTAATAATTCTAAGTGAGTCTAATGTTTCTTGATTTGCTAAGTTCAGAAATGCAGAGAGTATCCCTCTCTCATATATATAGTTTTCTCACAAAGGAATGATGAACACCCCGAAAACTCTTACAAAACAAGTACATTCAAAAAAGTCATTAAACAACTTAACAAAATAAGGCACTCCTGCTATTATAATGAAGTACTATGTTCTTCAGTGCTAATACCATGGCTCTTTTCTTTTCCTTCAAATTCCATTGCGTTTTTTTTCTTTTTTTTTTTGTGCACTGACTGAGAACACTCCCTGTGCAGCATCCAGTGGCAGTCGTCAAGTATCCCATCGGTCCTGGCACCCCTGTTACATTTGTTTAATGTTTTGATGGAACCTTTCTTCCTATTCCTCACTAACAGCACCGAGATTTTCTAGAGAATATCTAACACGAGAGTCCAGAAAGGGCAGTACGTTGAAGTTATCCAGCATGTTTCTCACCAACTCTCATAAACAAGGTCTTTGCAGTCACCAAGAAACTTATTGACAACTTGTTTGAATGAAATCCAAGATGATCTTTAAATTTCGTTCATTTTTTCTTCAAACGTTTTGTCTTTCTTTAATTTCAAAACCTGTTCAAACCATGGAATTCACAAAAGCAGTCACCAGACGGTTTGTCACCCGTTGCTGAAGATTGCGTGAAAAACGATATGTAAAACAAACATATAGGCGCCAACATTACTATATCACCGAAATATATGAGTAGTTGTGTTACAGGCTTCAAAATATAACATCTTTTTATAGCAGGTTACATTGTAAACCCTCACAAAACAATGCTGTAGTTAATATAACGATTAAACAGCTACTCACAGAAATCCTAAATCTGAGTCAAAACTGCACGTGATCGAACATTCTAAGTGCTCTACCTGAAATCAGCAACCAAAAATACAGCAGAAAATCCCCTCAGCTTTAAGAAAAAATTTTCATTGCCAATCAGTGAAATCCCCCTTACTGTCAACATTTGACGATGCGAAAGTCCAGAATGAAAACTGTGTGTGTCCTACTGATGTGATATCGTATTATACCCTCGACTGGGTTATTCCATTCATACCACTAATTTACTAGTCCTGATAGGTTGGTTCAAATGGCTCTGAGCACTATGGGACTCAACTGCTGTGGTCATCAGTCCCCTAGAACTTAGAACTACTTAAACCTAACTAACCTAAGGACATCACACACATCCATGCCCGAGGCAGGATTCGAACCTGCGACCGTAGCAGTCTCGCGGTTCCAGACTATAGCGCCCATAACTCCGGCCGGCAGTCCTGATAGGAAATGAAGACATTAGTATTTAAATTTACAACAGTTTTTCGTGTAGTTACTTATTGTGGGCTTCAATGGAGTTGTTAGGTGCTTTTCCCATACCCCAAATAAATTTGTTGTGCTTGTAAAGAAATTTTAACTTCTATCGTAGAACGCACGATCTAAAATTTAAAATAAAAATGAACTGTAATCACACCAAATTATATTTAACACTCAGTTTCTCTAAGGGATACTGAAATGATTGCGCCCGCATCTCGTGGTCGTGCGGTAGCGTTCTCGCTTCCCACGCCCGGGTTCCCGGATTCGATTCCCGGCGGGGTCAGGGATTTTCTCTGCCTCGTGATGGCTGGGTGTTGTGTGCTGTCCTTAGGTTAGTTAGGTTTAAGTAGTTCTAAGTTCTAGGGGGCTGATGATCATAGATGTCAAGTCCCATAGTGCTCAGAGCCATTTGAACCATTTTTTTTAAATGATTGCCTAAAATAGTGACATCTGGAAAGATTTTGCTGTTGCAGCAAATCATTTCGTATTTTCATTTTCGATGTAGCCTACTTCAAATTATACTTGACTTCTTAGGGTAATGCTTCACGAAACGGTATAGATATTACTCCAACGCAATACAGTTTTCTAAATTTGACGCTCACAGATTTATTTCGAAGTCCAACTTAATATTGTACGGTGAAAGTTGAATGTTTCCCAAGTAAGATTACGTCAGTTACAAAATACTTATCAATGGAACTGACTAACCTGATAAATTTGGAATTTCCATGCCCTCCTAGGATACAGTAAGTATGTGAACACAGCGAACTGGCGACTTTTGGTGTAAATGTCTTACTTAACGTTCTTATAGCTGCCTCGGCAGTATGGAGCCGCAATGATAAGGAAGTGTGACAGTTGTTGTCCGTGTTCGATGCAGACTATTTTGTCTTCAATTTTTTTTTTGTTTTTTTGGTTTGCCGCTGATACAGGAGAGCGGTGAAAAGACTTAAGTTATATCTACGCTGCTGCTGACTTCTGCTGGAACTGCAGGACACAGACGGCATAGTACACAAGGACCTAGCTGGCTACCTGCTTCTTTACGCGTAGTTTAACAACAAAATGTATTTATAAAGTACTAATAACCAAACATGGACTGTGGGAAAACCGGAACAGAAGAAAATCGAAGCATTTGAGATGTGGTGCTAAAGACGAATGTTGAAAATTAGGTGGACTGATGAGGTAAGGAATGAGGACGTTCTACGCAGAATCGGAGAGGAAAGGAATATGTGGAAAACACTGATAAGGAGAAGGGACAGGATGATAGGACATCTGCTAAGACATGAGGGAATGACTTCCATGGTACTAGAGGGAGCTGTAGAGGGCAAAAACTGTAGAGGAAGACAGAGATTGGAATACGTCAAGCAAATAATTGAGGACGTAGGTTTCAAGTGCTACTCTGAGATGAAGAGGTTAGCACAGGAAAGGAATTCGTGGCGGGCCGCATCAAACCAGTCAGTAGACTGATGACAAAAAAAAAAAAAAAAAAAAAAAAAAAAACCAAAATGACACTTATTCGCATAACAAATCCTTTTGCTTCATCGCAGTGCGAAAACCATTAAAGACAATTTCAGACGATTCGTAGGTTGATAATTGAAAAAGTTCTTTATGCACGAAGTTTTGGCGATGTCATCTACTTACTATACCATTTCGTCAGGACGCAAGACGATATTATAAAGCAACAATAAATAATTTTAATTTCACTTTAAATTCTACCTAAATAAAAAATTTCTTGTTTTGTTTATCTTTTAATTCTTTTCCATCTCTGATATTAGTTTTAATCTTAGTTTCGAACTACAAGATGTAAAGATCTTGAACTCATCACACTGTACAAGTACAAAGGGCGTTAATGAGTAAGCCAACACATTTTTTTTAAAAGCAGTTTGGTTTTATTCAGGGTCCAGTACACCGTATCATTCCCCATTGTTTTGGCTATAGTACCCTATTTTTCCCTCCCCCCCATGAACCATGGACCTTGCCGTTGGTGGGGAGGCTTGCGTGCCTCAGCGATACAGATAGCCGTACCGTAGGTGCAACCACAACGGAGGGGTATCTGTTGAGAGGCCAGACAAACGTGTGGTTCCTGAAGAGGGGCAGCAGCCTTTTCAGTAGTTGCAAGGGCAACAGTCTGGATGATTCACTGATCTGGCCTTGTAACAATAACCAAAACGGCCTTGCTGTGCTGGTACTGCGAACGGCTGAAAGCAAGGGGAAACTACAGCCGTAATTTTTCCCGAGGGCATGCAGCTTTACTGTATGATTACATGATGATGGCGTCCTCTTGGGTAAAATATTCCGGAGGTAAAATAGTCCCCCATTCGGATCTCCGGGCGGGGACTACTCAAGAGGATGTCGTTATCAGGAGAAAGAAAACTGGCGTTCTACGGATCGGAGCGTGGAATGTCAGATCCCTTAATCGGGCAGGTAGGTTAGAAAATTTAAAAAGGGAAATGGATAGGTTGAAGTTAGATATAGTGGGAATTAGTGAAGTTCGGTGGCAGGAGGAACAAGACTTCTGGTCAGGTGACTACAGGGTTATAAACACAAAATCAAATAGGGGTAATGCAGGAGTAGGTTTAATAATGAATAGGAAAATAGGAATGCGGGTAAGCTACTACAAACAGCATAGTGAACGCATTATTGTGGCCAAGATAGATACGAAGCCCACACCTACTACAGTAGTTCAAGTTTATATGCCAACTAGCTCTGCAGATGACGAAGAAATTGAAGAAATGTATGATGAAATAAAAGAAATTATTCAGATTGTGAAGGGAGACGAAAATTTAATAGTCATGGGTGACTGGAATTCGAGTGTAGGAAAAGGGAGAGAAGGAAACGTAGTAGGTGAATATGGATTGGGGGACAGAAATGAAAGAGGAAGCCGCCTGGTAGAATTTTGCACAGAGCACAACATAATCATAACTAACACTTGGTTTAAGAATCATGAAAGAAGATTGTATACATGGAAGAACCCTGGAGATACTAAAAGGTATCAGATAGATTATATAATGGTAAGACAGAGATTTAGGAACCAGGTTTTAAATTGTAAGACATTTCCAGGGGCAGATGTGGACTCTGACCACAATCTATTGGTTATGACCTGTAGATTAAAACTGAAGAAACTGCAAAAAGGTGGAAATTTAAGAAGATGGGACCTGGATAAACTAAAAGAACCAGAGGTTGTACAGAGATTCAGGGAGAGCATAAGGGAGCAATTGACAGGAATGGGGGAAATAAATACAGTAGAAGAAGAATGGGTAGCTTTGAGGGATGAAGTAGTGAAGGCAGCAGAGGATCAAGTAGGTAAAAAGACGAGGGCTAGTAGAAATCCTTGGGTAACAGAAGAAATATTGAATTTAATTGATGAAAGGAGAAAATATAAAAATGCAGTAAGTGAAACAGGCAAAAAGGAATACAAACGTCTCAAAAATGAGATCGACAGGAAGTGCAAAATGGCTAAGCAGGGATGGCTAGAGGACAAATGTAAGGATGTAGAGGCCTATCTCACTAGGGGTAAGATAGATACCGCCTACAGGAAAATTAAAGAGACCTTTGGAGATAAGAGAACGACTTGTATGAATATTAAGAGCTCAGATGGAAACCCAGTTCTAAGCAAAGAAGGGAAAGCAGAAAGGTGGAAGGAGTATATAGAGGGTCTATACAAGGGCGATGTACTTGAGGACAATATTATGGAAATGGAAGAGGATGTAGATGAAGATGAAATGGGAGATACGATACTGCGTGAAGAGTTTGACAGAGCACTGAAAGACCTGAGTCGAAACAAGGCCCCGGGAGTAGACAATATTCCATTGGAACTACTGATGGCCTTGGGAGAGCCAGTCCTGACAAAACTCTACCATCTGGTGAGCAAGGTGTATGAAACAGGTGAAATACCCTCAGACTTCAAGAAGAATATAATAATTCCAATCCCAAAGAAAGCAGGTGTTGACAGATGTGAAAATTACCGAACTATCAGCTTAATAAGTCACAGCTGCAAAATACTAACACGAATTCTTTACAGACGAATGGAAAAACTAGTAGAAGCCAACCTCGGGGAAGATCAGTTTGGATTCCGTAGAAACACTGGAACACGTGAGGCAATACTGACCTTACGACTTATCTTAGAAGAAAGATTAAGGAAAGGCAAACCTACGTTTCTAGCATTTGTAGACTTAGAGAAAGCTTTTGACAATGTTGACTGGAATACTCTCTTTCAAATTCTAAAGGTGGCAGGGGTAAAATACAGGGAGCGAAAGGCTATTTACAATTTGTACAGAAACCAGATGGCAGTTATAAGAGTCGAGGGACATGAAAGGGAAGCAGTGGTTGGGAAGGGAGTAAGACAGGGTTGTAGCCTGTCCTCAATGTTGTTCAATCTGTATATTGAGCAAGCAGTAAAGGAAACAAAAGAAAGATTCGGAGTAGGTATTAAAATTCATGGAGAAGAAATAAAAACTTTGAGGTTCGCCGATGACATTGTAATTCTGTCAGAGACAGCAAAGGACTTGGAAGAGCAGTTGAATGGAATGGACAGTGTCTTGAAAGGAGGATATAAGATGAACATCAACAAAAGCAAAACAAGGATAATGGAATGTAGTCTAATTAAGTCGGGTGATGCTGAGGGAATTAGATTAGGAAATGAGGCACTTAAAGTAGTAAAGGAGTTTTGCTATTTGGGGAGCAAAATAACTGATGATGGTAGAAGTAGAGAGGATATAAAATGTAGGCTGGCAATGGCAAGGAAAGCGTTTCTGAAGAAGAGAAATTTGTTAACATCCAGTATTGATTTAAGTGTCAGGAAGTCATTTCTGAAAGTATTCGTATGGAGTGTAGCCATGTATGGAAGTGAAACATGGACGATAAATAGTTTGGACAAGAAGAGAATAGAAGCTTTCGAAATGTGGTGCTACAGAAGAATGCTGAAGATTAGATGGGTAGATCACATAACTAATGAGGAAGTATTGAATAGGATTGGGGAGAAGAGAAGTTTGTGGCACAACTTGACCAGAAGAAGGGATCGGTTGGTAGGACATGTTCTGAGGCATCAAGGGATCACCAATTTAGTATTGGAGGGCAGCGTGGAGGGTAAAAATCGTAGGGGGAGACCAAGAGATGAATACACTAAGCAGATTCAGAAGGATGTAGGTTGCAGTAGGTACTGGGAGATGAAAAAGCTTGCACAGGATAGAGTAGCATGGAGAGCTGCATCAAACCAGTCTCAGGACTGATGACCACAACAACAACAACAAACCCTATTTTTCAGCATAACCTCCCTTTAATGCGACTGCCTTACGCCACCTTACTGGAAATGCCTTTATGTCCGCTTGGTACCACTCTACCGGTCGACATCGGAACCAACGTAATGTTGCATCAATAATATCCCCGTCATCCACGTACTGCTTCCCACGGATTGCATCCTTCATTGAGCCAGGCAAATGTGTGTCGGAAGATGAGAGATCCAGGCTGTAGGACGGATGAGGAAGAACAGTCCAGTGAAGTTTTGTGAGCTCCTCCCGGGTGGGCAGACTTGTCTCGGGCCTTGTGTTGTCGTGGAGAAGGAGAAGATCGTTTGAATTTTTGTGGTGACGAACTCGTTGAAGTCGTTTCTTCGATTTTCTGACGGCAGCACGATAGACTTCAGAGTTGATCGTTGCACCATGAGGGAGGACATCAAACAGAATCATCCCTTCAGAGCACCAGAAGACCGTCGCCCTGGCTCTAACGGTTGAGGGTGCAGTTTGGAACTTTTTCTTTGGAGGAGAGACGGTATGGCCCAATACCATTGGCTGCAGTTCTGTTTCCGGTTCGAAGCGATGAACCTGTGTTTCAGCCCCCCCCCCCCCCCCCCCCCCACAGGAGTTGTTCTATGTGTTCCAACAGATCGTAATATCATATTTCGCTGCACCCTTCTCACAGTCATTGCAGGCATCACACTCGTGAGCCTCTGTGCCCAGACCCCACACACATATTCTACTATTGACATTAAAATGATGTTGTGATAGAGCTTGATTAATGCAGGTAGCGGATGAAATCTCTTGTGTTCTATGTTGATTAGACTATTTAAGACTTCTAGGGCTAGTTGCGTTGTGATTTCTATGTGAGATGTATAACTCCATTTTTCATCAATTACGACTCCTAGATATCTTGCCTCGTGGCGCTGAAGAACTGGTGCTCCTTCTATTCTGACCGTAGGATTCCTGATCAGACCGCCTTTCAGTAAGAGGTATGTTGATTTATGCGGTGCAGCCTTCATCTTGGCTTCTTGACACCACTCAGTAAGTAGCGTTATTGCACGTTGTACTGTCGGTTCGAGATCCTCTCGGCTACGGCCGCCAACCAACAGGAGGAGGTCATACAGCGAGGTGCTTGATTGTTATCCGGCGATCACCTCGAAAGCGTGTCCCACACATTTCAACAGCGCTGGAGTCACAGCTGAGTGCGGCCTGCCGTCACACGGGAAATCGCACAGGTTTCGACGACCTCGTCGCGATGATAACAGACGTTGCGCTCAACGACTCACCGTGCTTTTGTTCACTACCAGGTCTCCGTAGACATTCTGAAAGCGCCTATGAATGTCTGCGATGCTCTGGTTTTCCGCCAAAAGAAACTCAATGACAGCTCTCTGCCTGGAACTCAGCTCTGTTACAAACACCATTTTGAAGCCTAGGTATAGCGTTGTGACCCCATCGGAAACTTCAGAAAACTGTAAATGCTGAAGCGGAAATACTCCACGATGTCCCACAACAAATTCCACATTTTTCAATCGAAATTGGCCGAGAAAAAATGTGTTGCATTACTTATTGAACGTCCCGCATATCAAGAGTTAATACTAAGAAGCGATGTACAGGGGGACGAACACAAAGTCAGTACACTTCTTCTGCGCGTTAATTTGGTTTTGTACGAGGTCCGCTGTAATCAATATTAGCTAGATTTATTTTATTCAACTTTGCCATCAAATGCCCTTCTTGCCACCACATTCGTCACCTGCCTAGGGGACGGAAGTTGTGTGCGCCAACTGTCTGTAAATTGTGTAAAGTTTATTCTGTGTGTGATCGTTTTATAGCTATCCGTATATCGTATTTTCTGAGGAGAAAACTGGGGATCATAGCAGTATTTGCCTAAACGAGCGTGGAACCCGCTTACAAAACGCACTCAGGCCGAGTGGTGCACCAGCCACGGTCGTTAATCTACTTCTCGAATTCGATACGAATGTGGTCGAACTTCTCGTCTAGGAGCTCGGGCGCTGCGCGTTCGCTATACGAGCAGTTTCATGGAAGGCGAATTGGACATTTAGATGTTCTGGAGAAAGTGATGTATGTCTGTAAAGGACATCGACTACTTGTGCGACCAACTGTGGAGTATATACGATGTTACAGTGCCGACGTTATTCTGATGATGATGCACTGCGGCGACCACAGCCGTTACTAAACAGATCGGATGAATTCACAATTGCGAACAATGACTATCGTCAGCTGTAGAATGGAAACAGAACAATGACAATTTGTGCCGGACCGGGACTCAAACCCGGATTTCCCGCTTATCGCGAGCGGACGCCTTACCATTTGGCTATGTGTTTAGTAACGGCTCTGGGCGCCGCAGTGCATCGTCATCAGAGAAACGTCGGCTTTGCAATATTGTATTTATCTTCCGATACCGGGCATGCAGCCTTCAAGCACAACGTCTGAGCTGTACAGGAATACACATAATGGATGTGCGAGTACAGTTCGTAGACGTGTGGTTGACGTCATATGGAAGATTGAGTCTGGCCGTCAGCCGTGCACAGATAGAAATACGGGTCGGAGTCCCGGTCCGTCACACATTGTTATTGTTCTCTTTCCATTCTACAGCTGATGATAGTAAATGTTCGCAATTGTGAATTCATCTGAACTGTAGATTATTGTTACATCATTTCAGTTCTTTATCTCGGCAGTACAACAGACTTCAGAGACGCGCTGATAGAATTGTAACAGGTCAACGTAGGCCATGAATTAGCAACAGGTTCTGACTGAGTGTTTAACGCTTTTAATACCAGGAGTAGATCTGATCTACGCAGATGTACTGCCCTTATGAGAGAATTCTACAAGATCAGGAATTCTAACCCACCCGTGCTTAACGACCTGCCACTTTTAAGTCACAAGAGACTGAAATCACGCCATCCAACTCTGTGCGATGTTGCTGACATGGTTGCTAAGAATTTCAAACCTCTTGAAGAATGGAAAGGTCGGTGGGAAGCAGTGACAGATGCGCACCTGCATAACATCTTCTCAGGTGCTAAGCTTCCAAGTGGATTCGACTTACCACGCAAGACCTGGACTGCTCTCAACAGAATCCGTACCGGCCATGGCCGATCCAGGGACGCTCTCTTTAAGTGGAAGAAGCTGCCTGATCCAGCCTGTGACTGCGGGGCTCCATGCCAGACTGTTCACCACATTGTCAGCGAATGTAGGATTCGAGCCTATCACGGCGCCAAAGAGGACTTCCTGCTAGCAACTCCAGATGCAGTGCGCTGGATTGAAGGACTGGATATTCAGTTGCAAAGACAAACAAGTTTCTTGTGTGTCAGTATGTACATTTGCATAGGTAATTTAATTGCATGATATGTCTGTATTAGCCATACGCTAAATAATAAGTACCAGAAGTTTCCACCAATTTATTAATTTTATTTTAAAGTGCTAATGCCTTTCGCATGCAGACAACGATGCTGTTGCGAGACAGAGACATCTAGTGGTACACTGAGGTACTCCTGAGAATGGAGTGCAATGTAGCAGTCACTTACAGCGTTCAAAACAACAATCAACGAGGAGATTGTGCTACGTGATTGTAGACGATTGTGACATGCGAGATTTACTTTATAGTGGCCATAGTGAGGAGATCATTGACAGTTAAATTAAGAATATCTAAAGTTACTAAACGTAAATTTGAGTTTATACTACTGCTTTTATGAGTGGTTTCGAAATGAAACCACTGGGACAGTGTGTAGTTTTGATACAAAATTTATTTTAGGCCTTTTTGCTTCTCATTAAAGCTTGTAATATGTTTATTATGAATTTACACAAGTGTCGAGATGTCAGATTGTCTCTAGCAAAGTGCGAATTTGCTTTCTGATATATATCACATGAAATGATGGACAGTTGTAAAATGTATGCCATAGTGATCCCAAAATGAAACCTAGTCGTTAAATCAATTTACTGTTTAGTTTATGGCAATTTCTTCTTGTATGCGTTGCTCATTATGTTAACATATGTTAATTGTTTTGAAAAATTCAAAAAATTTATTCCAAAGTGAAACAATCTCCTCAAAGCAATTGAGTGTTTACTTTTAGCCAATTCCTTAAAAATGGTGCAAATGGCTCTGAGCACTATGGGACTTAACTTCTGAGGTCATCAGTACCCTAGAACTTAGAACTACTTAAACCTAACCAGCCTAAGGACATCTCAAACATCCATGCCCGAGGCAGGATTCGAACCTGCGACCGTAGCGGTCGCGCGGCTCCAGACTGAAGCGCCTAGAATCGCTCGGCCACTGCGGCCGGCCAGCCAATTCCTTCTTGTATCCCTTGTTTACTACTGCAGTAAAGGTTACGTTGTGAAGAAACTTTAAAGTTATATATTTTTCATATTGTTGGATCTCGAAGGGTTAAGGAGATCGATCAGCTAAGGCGAGCATTTCCTCTTCAACTCCCCTCCCCCTCTCTGTTCAACGATTCTGTCTGCATATAGAGTACATTCTACACGCAAATTTGAGAGAGTGTTGTACCTTTTCTGTAACGTGTACTCGTGGCGATACATGGAAACCACCCTTCTGCATACCTGGTAGGGTGTAGAAAACCATCCAAAAAGGACATCTGGGCTGTCCGGCACACCGATCCTCGTCATTCATCCGCCAGGCTGATGCAATCCGGAGACAACGCACCTTCCCGTTCCCGAAGCGGTCATGCCAACGCGCAAGGCTAACCGGGCAAGTTTGCAACGGAGGTTCTATGGGTACATAAACGGGACTATTTAGAAGAAAGGGGAGATAGTTATCGCGGAATCTTGTTGAGTAAATTTAAGGAATCTGTATTCGTTTTACGCTACATGACGGATCTTCCTCCACTATTCTACACTGTGATCAATCGTTAACGCTACGTCTTACACAGCGACCTGCCGGCCGGCTGGGCCGCTTGCTGTGCCCGAGGCGCGGGTGACTGGAGGTCCGCAGTTAGGTACAGCACGGTTTGTCGCAGTTATTTCTGACATACATCACATAAACACTTAAAAGAAAAAATTAATTAGTCACGCTTATTAAGCAAGGAGATGCTGTAACTGCCTCCCTTCGTTGTTCAAGCATTTCTGACACCTGCTCACGAAATTCCCCATACACTCTGCAGTTCCCTCTCAGAAATGTAACAGTTTCTTGGCGACTGCTAGTTTCAAGTGACCTTAAGTGTCTAGATATGATTTGTACGTTTTTTCTTTTAATTCTCTCCAGAGATAGGTGGGTTAACACATTCAGCACTATGCCCGTACGCCATACGGTGGCGCATGTACCGGCCGTGTGGGCGACTTTCGTATCCAGTACGTGTGTAGATTTTCCATCAAATTGAAATTTGTTTCCCCGCAGCCTAAGCAATTATCAACTGTACGATTACAGCAGTAGTTCATATTTTGTCCACTAGATGAAGCAGGAGTCGATTTACAAGTGTGCCTTTACCGGCACATACATACTAGCTGTTGGAACTGCCATGAAGAACCGAAAGGACCTACCGAGAAGCTTGAAAATAAGCATTCTAGGGCTCAAATGGAGAAATTAACGTGATGTATATCGCCACTCCACAAAATACCAGGAAATCACGAAAGTGAAGGAGGTTTTGGATGAACAATAATGCCAAAAACTGTCATATATATTGCCGGCTGCTTTGGGGAACCGCGTTGCTGCTACAGTCGCAGGTTCGAATCCTGCCTCGGCCATGGATGTCCTTAGGTTAGTTAGGTTTAAGTACTTCTAAGTCTACAGGACTGATGACCTCAGATGTTAAGTTCCATCATGCTTAGAGCTATTTGAAACATTTTTGTCAATTGTAACATTAACAAGACTGGTGTAGACAGTGTCATCACATGTAGAGCTACCACCCATTCGCAAACAAAACGATGAAGTGGTGGAGAATTCTTTTCTAGTGTCTACTTTGAAGGTTTTATTTTGTTTAAGGATGACAACGAACAAATCGTATCTCTATTGAAATTTAAAAATAAACGTTAGCATGGATTTGGTAGCTGCAGGAGGACAAACACGATCACCACTAGCCAAGATAGAAGATTTGGTCACCACCTTTCAGAAAACGCCACATGCTACTGGAAAGTTAGCGCTGACAAAGGAAAAGGTCTGCCACTCAGGTAAGGAAGGAAAACAGATAGTGGTACAAAGACCGTAATGCTGGACTTCGTGTACCACAATGTTTTCAAGTCCACCGTTTGTAACTAAATTTTTTATGAAATACATGTAATCGTTTTTTGTCGTAAGATATGAAAAAAATAAGCACTTGTGATTTTGGTTTTTGTTTCTATTCCTACTTCAAGTTTTTTCCCTGGGGGGGAGGGGGAGCGAGGGGGAGGGGGTGGGGGAGGGGGAGGGGGAGGGGTGGTTCATGTTTTAGTAACGCTAATACACCAGTAGCTATGCAAACATAATATATATAAGCGAGCACATTTCTTAATCTATGAAGTATGGATCTTAAAATGACCCCTGATTTGTGTCTCTAAGATGGCTGACTATTGTGTAATTATTCTTTAAATTTGCTAGAAAATCGCTTTGTCACCTACGCTAGAGATAGCAGGGCTGAATGTGTTAAATCGGGGCAACAAGGAGGCCATATGTTGTCAGTGAAAACTATCTTGAAACACGTCATGAATTACCTGTAAGGAGACGTTGATTGTATTTGCCGTCGCAGAGTCCTGCTGAAAGGTCGCGGAAGCACTTTCTCTCTCAGTTAAATTGCCAGAAATGTTTTCCACGCACCTCTCTCTCTTAATTGTTTCCTTGGAAAAATAGAGCCTATTATTCTCTCGCCGCTAGTGGCGCACCACACTCCCCATTTTTTGATCACACAGGGGTGCCTTATGTTTTCATTATGCTTTTCGGAACTCCCGAAACGGTCATCCGGTGAATTAACATATCCATTTAGGCGGAACCACGATTCGTCCAAAAAGAAAGTTAGGTGACGGTCAGTTACTCCGCCGTGCACTCTATTCAAAATCAATTCACAAAACTGCAGCCTTTTTGCAGGGACACCCAGTTTAAGTTATTACACTGCAATTGTTTTATAGGGATGTAACTTCAACAATTTGGTAGCCGTTTGAGCACAGCCATAGAAAAATCTCATTTGCTGAGAAAGGCGTCAAACTTATTTTCTAGACACGTTTCCAGAGCATATCTAGTGTCATCAAGAATTACTTCTGTGAGTACTGTACCGGATTGTCTATTTTCCAGTCAAGAACACTTCCAGTTTCAGGAAATTTATTTATCAATCGATGAACCTTACTCCGATTAGAAACCTGAACATCAGGAAATTCCTCTTAAAATAATATTATTCTGGCACATGCTGATTCTGTGTGCATGCGCTAATCATACATAAATACACATATGAGAATACCATACCTGTATTTCGCCATTTCATTTGAAACACTTTCACTCAGTACACTATATTCCGTCGCTTAAGAGCACATACTACCTGTGCAGCAATTCTACACAAACAAAAGTCTCGCAGCAGAGGGTAATGTACGGGCATCACCGCCACCAGTTGGCTGCCGCCGGGGCTATAGAATGTCCCCCAGGCGATTGCATTGAGGGTTGAGAGGTGATAGTACTAATCGAAACAAGAAAAATAAGTCAAATTAAGAGGATCAGAAATACATAATTTTTTGCGATAAACACGTATCTATAGAAGGTGTCCATTCATGACAATACACCCCTCTGCCTTCTGGCGTAAGGAATGACACAACCTTTGAAGTAAGTTTTTGTTGTACCTGCTGGCACGCACTGAAGATGCGACCCTGTAATGTCCGCACATCGTTGATTGACATAGAGTAGACCAATTCCTTCAACTGTCTAGGGATCAGTCCACAGGTCCTGAAATGCCTTGTAGCCATCACTACCAAATGTAGATGTTGGCATGCGGTGGAGGAATGTAGGCCGTGGATGGAAACACTCAGGATGCGCCGTATTAAAACTCGATGGTGATCTTCAAGTGTTTTATTATTCCCAGCTACAGTGCTGCGTTCTTCTTTGTCTACATCACAGGGTCCCTCGATACCATGGACGCCACTTCACTGTCAGCACGGAAGGGCTACCTCAGTGACTCATGTAACGTACTGCGGCGTGCCGGCCATGTACAGCCACGGAGTTTTGACGATGTCAGGATGCGCCAATAGTTGACTCAGTGGCCTTCATTCCCATTGCCTCAGTGTTGCTCGCTGGGAGCCGCAGGGAGGCCCGATATGTGTTTCTTCACCGTCGTGGTTAAGATTGTGGCGACAACAAGCGCCTGGAATCCGACAGTCCAATCTGCGTCCCTCGCGTTGGGATGTCTCTGACGTTTATTGGGAGCCAACAAGACTGCCTGCGGTAGCGAGCAGTCGAGTGGCGCGCCATCGGCTGGCTACGGACCCAGCGTTGGCCTCAGAGGGTCGAACCAGCGACCAGCCGTGGACTGGAACGCTGGGGCCCCATTTGCTGCTGCGAGTAGCTGGTGGTGTGACGCGCCTACTGACCAGTAGAGCTGCCACACTTGAATCACCCTCGTCAGAACACCGGCACCTATTTACATGCATCTGTGCGCCTCTGTTTTGCTAACGCACCGCTCCGAGTTACATACTCGTAACACCTCTTTTCAGCAGTTCGACGGCCCTGTGGCCTCCATTCTACTTCGCAACCGCTGGTCAGCGTAACTTACTGGCAACAGGCCTGAGCCTGGCTCTAACTTGTGCGCTCAGAAATTTTGCACCAGATCTAGCTTTCCTATCTTAAATGGTGAAGCGTCTCCTTAGAAAAATTATACATGACTGTGCTTAAACTGACACACAACATTTTTAGCGCAACGCAATCTGACTTTCAAAAATCCCTACAAAAGAATGGCCCTGACTAACATTAACCTATACCTTTCACAAATCACTTACCTCACAAAAATCTTCGTTACTCAAGCTACAGCAATAAAGCGAGCGCCACTACTGCCAGCTAAATAACAGATTCAAACTACGGAAGGCACTAACTACTAGTAGGCATAGTTAGCAAGTGAAAGATTTTAATAGAGAACAAACAATGTATTTACCTTAATAGTCATAATATATATAGCAGTTCATGCCATCCAGTCTTACAAATTTCAAATCTGCGCCATTTCTCTCCCCACATCCACCACTGCTGGCGGTCACCTCCAACTGCACAGCGCTACGCACTGTTAACATCCAACTGCCCAACACTACAATGGCAGACAACAATGCAAACTAGCCACAGACTGCACACAACACAGCCAGTGATTTTCATACAGAGCGCTACGTAACGTTGACAATAAGAAAATATAAACAGCCTACTTACATAGCCACCATGCTCCCCACAAAAAATTTTACAAATTGTTTTGGGCAGTGGCCAATAATGATTTGATAAAATTTTTCATAATTACAATAACAAAGATATCAAATGCACACACTTATTGATACAATGTTGGTCAAAAGCTAAAATTTTCTCACAGTCCATAAAGACAGTCCAGATTGTTCATCACAGTAAAATTGCAGTGTTTTTCTCAAAGTCTGAGCAGTAAAAGAAAATGCACATGGAAGTAGTGGAATCCATGCAGTCTTGAAGAAGTAATGTTGTCCTTCCAACAGAAAGACAGTGCTGACTCTTGACATGCTGACAGGTAATGGGCCACAACAGAGCAAACCCACAGCAGAGTCATTCGACGTTTTGAAGAATATTGGTAGGTAGGACATCACAGAGTAGAACCCACTGGTAGAGATTACGGTATTGGTGGGACACCAGAGGTGCACACCCACTGCAGTCCTTGTAGAAATAATGGTATTGGTGGGTCATCAAAGATGCAGACCCACTGTAGTCCTTGTAGAGATGGCCGGCAGCCATCTGTTGTGACTGTGCAGGTGCACAATCACCATTGAAGAGTCTTGCGGATAATATAGCAAGTCCATAACCACCACTTGTGCACTCACAAAGTTTTTGGAATTGTCCTTAGAACCAGCAATGCTGTTATCCAGTCCCTTGCTGAATTATGAACACACGTGCAAACGCTATCAGTCCCTACTTCTCACATATTGTCCATATACTGTGACCAACAGAAACGTGTGCAGTGAAATGTAACTTACAAGTTACTTAATTTGATGAACTGGTATCAATTACAATTTTATAACATAAAAATGCAATAACAAAAGTACAAAATACATCATTAAAGAACATAACAATACAGATAACAATTATAGTATGGGCTTTACAAAAGAATCAAAATAACATATACATCAGTGTTACAGGAATTATGACGTGGGTACATACATAAAAGATCAGAATACCTTTCGAAACATCAACTTCACACATGAGCATTAGAACAGAACAGAATAAATAATATCTAAACATCTTTACAAAGAAAATAACATATTATCAGAAAAATTCTACAACATAACTCTTATTAGCTAAACACATTAAGACAGGAAAAACACAAATTCACATAGTGTAATAACACAAAAATACATGACAGGGTTTGTTTTCAGTGTGACATTTGGTACTGCAGTCCAACCTAAAACTTCATTCCATAGATCTTTCGTCATATTTCAACATTTGTTTCCACCAAAAAAATCCTATCCAAGCATGCTTTCTGTATTTATATGTTCACATATTTCTTACCTCATTATTTATTTGCCATTATCTTACCTCATCATTTATTTCCAAGAAAATCCTACCTAAACCTGTTATCCCTAAACCCTACTTTTTTGCTCATATCCTCTTTCAAAATACTTTTTTGGCCAAACCATTTTCTTATAGCTTCTCAGTGCATTTCTTCCAATTCATCACAACTCGTTCTCTTATATAGCCTACCCCATCTTAAGCTAACTTAAATCTACTGAGCTCAGATGCTAAACTAAGGAACGAGGCAATGCAGCAGCACAAAACAATTAACACAAACAGCAATGATAAAAAATAGAAATGGCAAAGCAAGCAGCATAAATTAGCAAAGCAAATGCAATATTACAACTAATATAAGGCAATGCGCAGCAAACAAGAAAAATAAATCCGTAGTAAAACTGGCTTAACAGAGTAATACAAAGTGAAATTTAGTAGCACTATGCCTGACCAACAGCAGCAGTAAATGCTATAACTTATACCTAAGCATGACAAAGCTCAAGCAGAAAAAATATTACAGTAAAAATGGCCATGTTTAATACCTATGTCACATCTTAACACTAGAGTGATGCATCACAATTTATTCTACAAAAGAAATTACCAAGTACTTGAAAAGAAAATTCTGTATGCAATTCCTGTGAAGGGAAATGTGTTTTTGTGTTCCCTCGTTTTTTTTTTTTTTTTTCTTTTTAAGTACATCAAAGTTATTCTTTACTGGGTCTGTAGGCATAAGATATTTATATTAGTACATCTATAAAATTTTATTTTAACCAATGCTGCAGGGCAGCTAGAAACTAGATATTAAACAAAATGAGCAATCTCTCAACTAGAAAGACAATAGATGTAAAATGTCTCTCATCATTTCATTAGGCATTTTAGTAAATATCATAAATTAAGTGCTCCACAGTGTAATCATATATTTTCAAGTTTGAGCGTGTCGTATTTAGGATGCTTTCTACAAAGAAATGTCAATAGCGAGGATAATGGCCTCCTTTTTTTTGTCCACCTGAGCCTCTGAAAGGCATACACTAATGGCTTTTTTCCAGGCGACTGTCGCGCAGCTGCCCACGTAATGTGTCGTGCTCACGACGGATTACGTGAAGGTCACTTAACTTTCTTGCCGAAATATATACGACACCAGTTTCCGCTACAGTGACAGTCTCATATAAAAATATTTCACAGGTCAAGAATTTGCGTTACAAATCTGTAGAAACAAAATGCTGTTGATATAACAGTGTCCAAAAGATTTTCGTCGGCATTGTAATACATTCACGCATTTACATACATTTCATAACTCTTAAAGTTCGATTCTTGGTTTCCAACAACCTTTTTCACAAACCAGAGTCCCTAAACACTACTCATTATTCCTTACCTTATTCGTCGACACATCTTCAATATTTCATCATAACAGATACGTAGCATAATCAAATAACTCATATAGCATCAGCTTGTTGATCATAAACATACCGCAACAGCATAATACACATAGTCCTCGTAATAATAACATCATAACACCTCAGTCAACTCTCAAAATCGTCGTAGCTTCCTCCAGTAATTTCAAAACCTAAAAAAAATTATCTGCTCATGTCAAGAGTGTCATCTGCCTCAAACGTACTTTAAAAATCGTGATCCCATACCAAATATATCATTCAAAGCTCTCATAATATCACAATGGGTCCGAAAAAAATGTGAACAGTTCACACAGTACAGACAAAATACAGTTTCATAAGTGTGAAGTTACCCAACTGTGTAATTGCGTAAACATGTGTCACTGATGTAGTAAAAAAAATGTTTATCTCTCAGTTAAATGATCAGATAGCTGTGTAATTTGTGTGTTAGAGAAATATGGTACCGATGTGTAAAGTCGTATAAGCAAATATCATATTAGCTAGGGCTCCTTGTGCTTGCCAAACACATGGTACACAAAGTAAGCGTGTACTCCCCTGAGGATTAATGTAATTATACCCTCAGGTGTTACAGATTACAGCAATGGAATGAAATGTATCACGGAAAACCTTTGTATCATTGGACTTCAAATATCTTTAAAAATAAATGTTTTAAGTACAAAATTAATCACTCAAATACGTGTACTGTAGCGCTAAACTGTGCGTCTTGTTGTAAGATAATCTCTGTGGAAGTGTCGTAGTTATTGTCCTCCGAAAGCTAAGTTCTGCAGAAGCCAATGTACTTACCTCATGATAAACAAAAGTGAAATGCTTTGCGTATAGATATCTTAGTTATTATGCTTATTGCCATGATGAAGAAAGTACTGTGCTGTAACGTATTGTTGTGCTACGGAAAAGGCAGTCTCATTGTAGCTATACCACAAAAGTACTACTAAAACATGTTCTACTTTCCAGAATAATACAGAAAAACTGTGCAGATATAAAACAGAAACACTGCAAAAGCAACATTGTAAATTGTCACTCATTAGTAGCGTCGTGGTAAAATCGTGTAGCTGTCACATAAACTAACCACTGCGTCATCTGGTATCTCACAGAAAGCACTTTAAATCCATAATGTATTTTCAAGTAAACCAAAATGTTGCAGTAAAATCTCATTAGCAGTACTGGTAAATGTTCTAAGTATGTGTGCCTTATAGTCGTTACGTAATCGTGCAACTAACAAGCAAGAACATACACACACAATAACACTGTGTCGTCTGTTCACAATAACAATGCATTCGTAATTTCTGTTTAAATAAGTTCTCTTGGTTCTTGATTGGATATTTAACTTGAAACATTGTTGCATGGTAACAGTTTCTAAGTCTGACAATGCATACTCTAAATGTGAAGTGAAAAGTTTTATGGCAAAGACAAAGTTAAAAAGCAGATCATCTCTCAAGAAACGGTTTTATTGTGAAATGTGGTGCAATCATTTACCCTTTCTAGTGCGCAGAGTTTCAACTTCAAAGCAATTATCATGTTGTATACGACGGTAAGGAATGCTAAAATTTGCTCAAGGTTATCGTCTATGTTATTTTTCTCTGAGCCAGCCGGCGCACGTCGCTGCCTGCGGTGCGAGTCATTGTCTGTTTCTTTGTTGGCGCGCGTCGTTATTGGGATTTGGAGGTCTAACTTTTACAAATTCACCTTGCTCAGAGGGCCCAGCCCTGTTTAAATCCCGCCAGTTCTGATGAAATTCAGGTCTGTCGTTGTGATTATATCGTCTGTCGTCATGTCGGTAGTTCCAGTAGTTTCTTTCTTGTCGGTTAAGTGGTTGAGAATTTCTCCCTGAATTATCACTGCACGGTGGACCGTTGCATCTGCAGTTATTCTGTCTCCTGTGATAATATTAGTTCTGGTTGCCAAATTGTCTGTTTCTATGATTGTCTCTGTCATATTCATTACTACGAGAATGCGATCTTTCTCTGTAACTATTACTTTGTCAGTGGTTGTCATACGGGTGGTGTCTGTTTTGGTCACGATTTACGTTGTAAGAATACTCTTGTCGTGTCCAGTTATTGTTTCTGTCATCACAGAATTGTGACGGATATGACCTGTAGTGATTGTTTTCCTGTTTTCGCATCCCACGACTGTCTGTGTCAATTTCTAATTCTTGTAAGAGTCCCTGAAAAGCTTCAATGTCGTCTTTGCAACGTCCTGACAAAATAATATTTCTTAAATGTTCAGGCAATTTCAGTAAGCAAATGCGGATGAGTTCTGAAGGACTGTATGGGTTTGAAAGATATTGATTCTTGTGCAACATGTCTTCAAAATATTTGACAAGACTGGAAAATTCAGATTGTTCAAAGTGTTTCATCATCATGATGCTATGTTTTACTCGGTCTTGTGTAGCTTGAGACCAATATGCTGAGAGGAAGGCATGGTAAAATTCTCCTTCACTGTGACAATCGTGAATGACTGATCGCATTCTTACAGCTGGTTCATTCTCTAAGTAGCCACACATAAATTCTAATCTGTGCTCTAATGACCAGTTGTGAGGAAAACAATGAGAGAATTGATGGAGCCATGCTTGTGGATGAATGTCGTTGCCAGAATTCTTAAATGTTTTGAATTTACGTGTAGTAATGAACAGCTAATAGTCAAATTCATCATGTCGGCGAGTCGCATGTCGGTCATTGTTACGTCGTTTCGGCGGTTCCATCTCAAAATTCGGTGTACCTTGCCAATTACTTTCATAATTTCCGAAGTGCCCTGAGTTATTATTTTGTGGCTGTTCCGTATTTCTATGTCCCTCTTCCCGTATTGGAGCACGAGTGGCCTCTAAAATATGTAATTCCTGTATTACCTGTGTCAGCTGATCTTGTACTTCCCGGATTTCTCTTTGGTGTTGCGTATTAATTTCATTCTGATTTTGTTTGAATTTCCTAATTTGTTCGCACTCTTCTGTGTCATTAAAGACTACCGGTTTTGTGTCATTCAGATTATCATCTACCTTCGTAGATAAATTATTTAGCTGATCCGAAAGTTCAACTACTTTCTCTGATAATGAACTAATTTCCTCCATGTGTCTTTCTGAACCAATTTTCAGAGTATCTACTGTGTCCTTTAAGTTTTCTTGAGTTTTTGCAAGTTGCGTAACCGAATCGGTAGATGCAACTGAGTCAATTTTAGCTTGCAAGGTCTCATAATTTTCATGAACAGTAGTTTGCAGTTCTTTTATGGCTGCTTCGTGATTCTGTAATGCATTTTCATGCCGCGAAAAAATAGCATGGAAATGCTCACAAATTTGTGTTTTTAGGTCATCACAGACATTTTGACATTTCGATTCAATGTTATGTAACTCAGTAGTTAAATCTTCACGATTTTGTTCAAGCGTAGTGTGAAGATTTTGTTCCATTGCGTCTAACTGTTGCTGTGTTTGTCTCTGGTGTTGTTCCATTGTGTTTAACTTTTGAAGATTTTCTTCCATTGTGTCTAACTTTTGAAGCTTTTGCTGTGTTTGCCTCTGATTTTGTTCCATTTGTTGCATTAATTGCAATAATAATGTATTAGTGTCTGGAATCTGTTTCTCTATGCTTTTTGGCAGTGCATTTGCACCGGCAACATTCACATTTTGACAAGCAGCAAATGTGTCTTGACTTATTTGAGACAACGGTGAGGACGCAAAACCTGAATCTACAGTATTTGCAAAATTGTGCCCTGTCATTTCGAATTCCTGAGGCGAGCTGTTCCCGAGCGATCGATCGATAACGCTTCCCTGTTCACTAATTGTTTCACTGCCTACGCCATTGTTTGCCGCCCGCTCCATTTCCCTACGCA
Source organism: Schistocerca americana (assembly GCF_021461395.2). Taxonomy (NCBI): domain Eukaryota; kingdom Metazoa; phylum Arthropoda; class Insecta; order Orthoptera; family Acrididae; genus Schistocerca; species Schistocerca americana. The sequence goes on along the minus strand of NC_060125.1, from coordinate 209,600,857 downwards.
CAATTACCAAATTACTATGTTGAACATTAGTTAATTCATTACACAGTGGCGCTAACACACTGCTTTCGTCTTCACTGTCATTTCTCAGTTTACTTTGGAGCCTAGTATTACGTTTTTCACACGCCATTATTGTCACAATATTTCACACGACAACATAGAAAAACACAATTTGAAGAGCAAAAATAGGGGAACACGTTAACATAGTACTGAAAATAATATCTAGTTAATTGCAAGCGCAGCTGCGAAATACTTGGTGCAACTTTACATGCGTGCCACACCTGTTTTACTGTACAACAGTGAAATAATGCAACTACAAAGGAGATTCTCTCTACAATTACGCGCTAGCAATAAACAAAATCTACACTAATTACACACACTACAAGAAAAAATCTGAAGATTCCAGTGAAGTATCCTCGGCTAAGGGTCGACATATGAAACGTCCCCTTTGAACAATTATTCAAGACTGTGCTTAAACTGACACACAATATTTTTAGCGCAACGCAATCTGACTTTCAAAAATCCCTACAAAAGAATGGCCCTGACTAACATTAACCTATACCTTTCACAAATCACTTACCTCACATAAATCTTCGTTAGTCAAGCTACAGCAATACAGCGAGCGCCACTACTGCCAGCTAAATAACAGATTCAAACTACGGAAGGCACTAACTACTGATAGGCATAGTTAGCAAATGAAAGATTTTAATAGAGAACAAACAATGTATTTAAATTGTTGTTGTTATTGTTGTGGTCTTCAGGCCTGAGACTGGTTTGATGCAGCTCTCCATGCTACTCTATCCTGTGCAAGCTTCTTCATCTGCCAGTACCTACTGCAACCTGCATCCTTCTGAATCTGCTTAGTGTATTCATCTCTTGGTCTCCCCCTATGATTTTTACCCTCCACGCTGCCCTCAAATACTAAATTGGTGATCCCTTGATGCCTCAGAACATGTCCTACCAACCGATCCCTTCTTCTGGTCAAATTGTGCCACAAACCTCTCTTCTCCCCAATCCTATTCAATACTTCATCATTAGTTATGTGATCTACCCATCTAATCTTCAGCATTCTTCTGTAGCACCACATTTCAAAAGCTTCTATTCTCTTCTTGTCCAAACTATTTACCGTCCATATTTCACTTACATACATGGCTACACTCCATACAAATACTTTCAGAAATAACTTCCTGGCACTTAAATCTGTACTCGATGTTAACAAATTTTTCTTCTTCAGAAACGCTTTCCTTGCCATTGCCAGTCTACATTTTATATCCTCTCTACTTCGTCCATCATCAGTTATTTTGCTCCCCAAATAGCAAAACTCCTTTACTACTTTAAGTGTCTCATTTCCTAATCTAATACCCTCAGCATAACCCAACTTAACTCGACTACATTCCATTATCCTCGTTTTGCTTTTGTTGATGTTCATCTTATATCCTCCCTTCAAGACACCATCCATTCCGATCAACTGCTCTTCCAAGTCCTTTGCTGTCTCTGACACAATTACAATGTCATCGGCGAACCTCAAAGTTTTTATTTCTTCTCCGTGGATTTTAATACCTACTCCAAAATTTTCTTTTGTTTCCTTTACTGCTTGCTCAATATAGAGATTGAATAACATCGGGGAGAGGCTACAACCCTGTCTTACTCCCTTCCCAACCACTGCTTCCCTTTCATGTCCCTCAACTCTTATAACTGCCATCTGGTTTCTGTACAAGTTGTAAATAGCCTTTCGCTCCCTGTATTTTACCCCTGCCACCTTTAGAATTTGAAAGAGAGTATTCCAGTCAACATTGTCAACAGCTTTCTCTAAGTCTACAAATGCTAGAAACGTAGGTTTGCCTTTCCTTAATCTTTCTTCTAAGATAAGTCGTAAGGTCAGTATTGCCTCACGTGTTCCAGTATTTCTACGGAATCCAAACTGATCTTCCCCGAGGTCGGCTTCTACTAGTTTTTCCATTCGTCTGTAAAGAATTCGTGTTAGTACTTTGAAGCTGTGGCTTATTAAACTGATGGTTCGGTAATTTTCACATCTGTGAACACCTGCTTGCTTTGGGATTGGAATTATCATATTCTTCTTGAAGTCTGAGGGTATTTCGCCTGTTTCGTACATCTTGCTTACCAGATGGTAGAGTTTTGTCAGGACTGGCTCTCCCAAGGCCGTCAGTAGTTCCAATGGAATTTTGTCTACTCCGGGGGCCTTGTTTCGACTCAGGTCCTTCAGTGCTCTGTCAAACTCTTCACGCAGTATCGTATCTCCCATTTCATCTTCATCTACATCCTCTTCCATTTCCGTAATATTGTCCTCAAGTGCATCGCCCTTGTATAGACCCTCTATATACTCCTTCCACCTTTCTGCTTTCCCTTCTTTGCTTAGAACTGGGTTTCCATCTGAGCTCTTGAAGTTCATACGTGTGGTTCTCTTATCTCCAAAGGTCTCTTTAATTTTCCTGTAGGCAGTATCTATCTTACCCCTAGTGAGATAAGCCTCTACATCCTTACATTTGTCCTCTAACCATCCCTGCTTAGCCATTTTGCACTTCCTGTCGATCTCATTTTTGAGACGTTTGTATTCCTTTTTGCCTGCTTCATTTACTGCATTTTTATATTTTCTCCTTTCATCAATTAAATTCAATATTTCTTCTGTTACCAAAGGATTTCTACCAACCCTCTTCTTTTTACCTACTTGATCGTCTGCTGCCTTCACTACTTCATCCCTCAGAGCTACCCATTCTTCTTCTACTGTATTTCTTTCCCCCATTCCTTTCAATTGTTCCCTTATGCTTTCCCTGAAACTCTGTACAACCTCTGGTTCTTTCAGTTTATCCAGGTCCCATCTCCTTAAATTCCCACCTTTTTGCAGTTTCTTCAGTTTTAATCTACAGGTCATAACCAACAGATTGTGGTCAGAGTCCACATCTGCCCCTGGAAATGTCTTACAATTTAAAACCTGGTTCCTAAATCTCTGTCTTACCATTACATAATCTATCTGATACCTTTTAGTATCTCCAGGGTTCTTCCATGTATACAACCTTCTATCATGATTCTTAAACCAAGTGTTAGCTATGATTAAGTTGTGCTCTGCGCAAAATTCTATCAGGCGGCTTCCTCTTTCATTTCTTAGCCCCAATCCATATTCGCCTACTACGTTTCCTTCTCTCCCTTTTCCTACACTTGAATTCCAGTCACCCATGACTATTAAATTTTCATCCCCCTTCACTATCTGAATAATTTATTTTATTTCATCATACATTTCTTCAATTTCTTCGTCATCTGCAGAGCTAGTTGGCATATAAACTTGTACTACTGCAGAAGGTGTGGGCTTCGTATCTATCTTGGCCACAATAATGCGTTCACTATGCTGTTTGTAGTAGCTTACCTGCATTCCTATTTTCCTATTCATTATTAAACCTACTCCGGCATTACCCCTATTTGACTTTGTGTTTATAACCCCGTAGTCACCTGACCAGAAGTCTTGTTCCTCCTGCCACCGAACTTCACTAATTCCCACTATTACTAACTTAAACCTATCCATTTCCCTTTTTAAATTTTCTAACCTACCTGCCCGATTAAGGGATCTGACATTCCACGCTCCGATCCGTAGAACGCCAGTTTTCTTTCTCCTGATAACGACATCCTCTTGAGTAGTCCCCGCCCGGAGATCCGAATGGGGGACTATTTTACCTCCAGAATATTTTACCCAAGAGGACGCCATCATCATTTAATCATACAGTAAAGCTGCATGCCCTGGGGAAAAATTACGGCCGTAGTTTCCCCTTGCTTTCAGCCTTAATAATCATAATATATATAGCAGTTCATGCCATCCAGTCTTACAAATTTCAAATCTGCGCCATTTCTCTCCCCACATCCACCACTGCTGGCGGTCACCTCCAACTGCACAGCGCTACGCACTGTTAACATCCAACTGCCCAACACTACAATGGCAGACAACAATGCAAACTAGCCACAGACTGCACACAGCACAGCCAGTGATTTTCATACAGAGCGCTACGTAACGTTGCCAATAAGAAAATATAAACAGCCTACTTGCAATGGTGGTGCCGCTACAGTCTGCATGAGATGTTCGTGCATATTGTGACGACAGTATGCTGGTGCACCATCATGCATGAACCACATTTGTATTCGTTGCTGCAATGACACAGCCTCCAGCAAGGTAGGCAACACATTAATGAAAAAGTGCAGATAATGCGGCCTGGTTATCCTTCGTGGTCGCACATATGGGCCTATTAATCTATATCCAAGTATGCGTGCCCATACGTTGATTGAGAATCAGTGTTGATGCCCTCTTTCGTGAATTTAATGAGGATTTATATCTGTCCATACATGCTGGTTGCGTAAATTCACAACTCCATCTCCTGTGAACCCTTCGTCATTGGTAAATAAAATCTAGGATGTGAACAGTGGATCTGCCGCACATTGTGCAACAGTCATTGGCAGAACCGCCGTCTTCCTTAGAGATGCTATGACCTTAGGCCCAGAGTGCGCTGTAGGTGATATGGGTACAGCAATTGTCCATGAAGTACCCACCTCCCCCAAATACAAGAATGAGGCAGGCCTTCTGCTGCTGCTAATAATCGCACACTGATCCCAGGGGTTTATTCCATCGAACATAGTACAACCTTATGCATGTCAGGCATGCGGACAGGCAGTCTTCTGTGGTGCAAGGGTATCTGTGTCCCTCAGGCGCTGGAAAACTCTACCAGACAGCTCATCAGAGGGAGTCTCTGCCCTGTAGATATTTTTCAGCGTTTAGGGCTATCGCTTGCAACCTATGTCCATTTACTAAATCATGGCAGAATTTCATATCCGCCGTTTCACTTGTCAAGTAGTAGGCTTCCATTGCTAAGCACTGGTGGAAGAGATAAAATAGAAATGTACTACCCCATTTGTATGTACAAACAGCGCAATAACAGTAAACACGTAAGTGAAACTACTTTTCGAAGAAAATAAAACACCGTGATACGTATCTAGGGATGCCAGTATTGTACAATAAGGCACACAAACACGAAAAAACCTAACGTAGACTACAACACGACTAGAACCGCACAACCAACTGCAGACCACCCAATGGAATGTAGAGTACTGTGAGCAACACACAATACCCTGCCAACACATTTGACGGAACGCCAATGCAACAACTGTGCTAATATCCGAAACCACACGTCTCGCAGCCCTTCCTATAAACCCATGCTTATCTCGGAAAGCACGTGTTTCCTGACCTAGGTTTATTGGACTTATTTTTCTTGTTTCTATGAGTGCTACCACCTCTCAAAATATTCGAGACGTTTCGTGGATCACCATTCTCATTTAGGGTTTCTGTCGTTTCCACAAGGGTCCTTTGATAAGGAGATGACTGCAAGCCCCTTTCATCCTTCCCAAATCAAAACTTGTGCTTCATTTCTAATAACTTCGTTGGCTACGGTATGAGTCTCAAACTTTTTGGGTCGAATTGAAACAGTTGATAGTGTGTCCACAACCGCTTATATTGACACAGGGAACCAGTGGTCGCAAATGCGTACTTGTTGAGTTACGGACTTACACAGCATACACTGCATAAAAACAGTGTCGCTCATAGTAATAAATTGCTCAAAGCGACGGGCGCCAATCTCAGTACATGTACTGCAACAGCGCATGCAATTCTGCAGCATTCTCGAAAAGATCCCGCGTGTCTTTTACACACTGGAACATGCAGTGCGTGATAAACAGCGTGCACCACTTTTCCCCAAAAAGACATACTGTACACAGCTTAGCTCACTGGAACATGCAGTGCGTGATAAACAGCGTACACCACTTTCCACCAAAAGACACACTGTACACAGCTTAGCTCACTGGAACATGCAGTGCGTTATAAACAACGTACACCACTTTCCACCAAAAAGACACACTGTACACAGCTTAGCTCACTGGAACATGCAGTGCGTTATAAACAGCGTACACCACTTTCCACCAAAAAGACACACTGTACACAGCTTAGCTCACTGGAACATGATGTGCGTTATAAACAGCGTACACCACTTTCCACCAAAAAGACATACTGTACAGAGCTTAGCTCACTTCACGTGTGTCATGTGAAGACCACATACATTTCAGAGGCGCCACTATCTCCAGTGTCAGTTGTCCATTCAGCAGACAGCTGTTACTGTGCATAGTGCATGACACCTAGTTACAGATGGAACGTCACTCGCCACGGGAGTTGGGAGATAAGCATTTAATATACGAAGTGGCAGGATGTAGTACACGTAAACAGCACGAATTTACAAATAACGTTTTCCCAATAGGCGTCACCCTTACCTGGAAGAAGTTTATCTCTGTAGATAGCAACTTATGAGAGACAGAGTCGTTCACGCCACAGAGAGCCGGCCGAAGTTCCCGCCAAAGATATGTCCGAACACTCGACTTTGAGCAACATATGTTGGAACATGGAGGCGACCAGTCAGCGAGTATCGGTAAAGCAGATATTACACCCTGTCATAAAGAACGTCTCTACGTACTGGGATTAACTGATATTGAGCCCCACGTTCGCTTATGTCAATAGAGTACCCAGCTCATTGCTTTAGTGCGGAATTCATACACACACATCAAAAAAAAAGTTTTGCATAACCCCAGTTCCCAGAACTTCTGATGACAGACGTTGACTGTGGATGTTGTACCACAGACACAGTCCCTTTGACTGTTCAGAGATGTCACTAAATACGCTCAATGATGTTAACAAAAAATGTTCAAAATATTTGTGAAATCTTATGGGACTTAACTGTTAAGGTCATCAGTCCCTAAGGTTACACACTACGTAACCTAAATTATCCTAAGGACAAACATCCACACCCATGCCTGAGGGAGGACTCGAACCTCCGCCGGGACCAGCCGCACAGTCCATGACTGCAGCGCCTGAGACCGCTCGGCTAATCCCGCGCGGCTTATGTTAACAACCATGCATGAACAGCACATATTAGACTGAGGGTTGTCTGACAGCTGATCGGTTCCAGTCATTCCACCAGGAAAGAGCTACACGGCTCGTGTTGTCTGTTGTTCGATCATGCCTAGACGGTCAATACCGCCATCCGATCGTGTCCGCATTGTTGCTTTGTGCCAGGAAGGGGTCTCAACAAGGGAAGTGTCCAGACGCCTCGAAGTGAAGCAAAGCGATGTTGTTTGGACATGGAGGAGATACAGAGAGACAGGAACTGTCGATGACATGCCTCGCTCAGGCCACCCAAGGGCTGCTACTGCAGTGGATGGATTATAGCTCGGAGGAACCAAAAATGGTTCAAATGGCTCTGTGCACTATGGGACTTAACTTCTGAGGTCATCAGTTCCCTAGAACTTAGAACTACTTAAACCTAACTAACCTAAGGACATCACACACATCCATGTCCGAGGCAGGATTCGAACCTGCGATCGTAGCGGTCGCGCGGCTCCAGACTGAAGCGCCTAGAACCGCTCGGCCACTCCAGCCGGCTCGGAGGAACCCTGACAGGAACGCCACCATATTGAATAATGCTTTTTATGCAGTCAAAGGACGTCGTGTTATGACGCAAACTGTGCGCAATAGGCTGCATGTTGCGCAACTTCACTCCCGACGTCCATGGCGAGGTCCATCTTTGCAACCACGACATCAAGCAGTGCGGTACAGATGGGTCCAACAAAATGCCGAATGGACCGCTCAGGACTGGCATAACTTTCTCTTCACCGATGAGTGTCGCTTATGCCTTCAACGATACAATCGTTGGAGACGTGTTTGGAGACAACCCAGTCACGCTGAACGCCTTAGACACACTGTCCAGCGAGTGCAGCAAGGTAGAGGTTCCCTGCTATTTTGGGCTGGCATTTGAGGGGCCGACGTACGCCGCTGGTGGTCATGGAAGGCGCCGTAACGGCTGTACGAGACGTGAATGCCATAACCCGACCAATAGTGCAACCATATCTGCAGCATATTGGCGAGGCATTCGTCTTCATGGACGACAATTCACGTCCCCATCGTGCACAGCTTGTGAATGACTTCAGGATAACGACATCGCTCGACTAGAGTGGCCAGCATGTTCTACAGACATGGACTCTATCTGATATGGCTGGGATACGTTGAAAAGAGCTGTTTATGGACGACGTGACCCACCAGCCATTCTGAGGAATCTACGCCGAACCTCCGTTAAGGAGTGGGACCAACAGTGCCGTACTGAACTTGTGGATAGTATGCCACGACGAATTCAGGCATGCATCAGTGCAAGAGGACGTGCTACTGGGTATTAGAGGTACCGGCGTGTACAGCAATCTGGACCACCACCTCTGAAGGTCTCACTGTATGGTGCTACAAAATGCAATGTGTGGTTTTCATGAACAACAAAAAGGGTGCAAATCATACGTTGATCTCTATTCCAATTTTCTGTACAGGTTCTGGAACTCTCGGATCCGAGGTGATGCAAAACTTTTTTTGATGTGTGTAGTTTCTGTTGTTCACGGATGAGGTCTCACTCACCCGTGATGGTGTCTCAGCAGCCATGTCTGGAATGAGGACTATCGCCATGCCACCACGTCGGTGGCCACCAGCAATGATTCTCCGCCAATGTATGGGAGGGCATTGTTGAAGATCGCCTGGTAGGACCTTATTTTCAGCCTTCTCGTTTGACTGGTCCACGTTACCTGGTGTCCCTGTGAGATGTGCAATCACAGTTGGTGGGGACTGTACCCCTTGTTGTCCGCGAAAGGATGTGGTTTCAACGCTACAGTGTACCAGTCCTCTTTGATGTTAATGTCCATGAGCACCTGAACAACATGGATCCTCATGGTAGGTCTGGAAGGGAAGGTCTCGTCCCATGACCAGTGCGATCGTCTGATCTCACACCTCTGGCCGTTTTCCACCAGGGTCACGTCAAGACCTTGGTGTACAAAACACCCTTAGATGAAGACACACTTGCTAGGGTCCAAGCAGCCAGTCTTCTGGTACAACAGACACCAGGGATCTTTGAGACATTGGGCAGAAATTCATGCGCCATTGCCACGCATCCACTGAGATTAGAGGTCGTCACTTTGAACAATTGCTATGAGTTACGTGTTTTTATGCACTGTATGCTGTGTACGTCCACAACTCAATAAACTTGTATCTCCGAATATCGGCTTCCTATCTCAATAACCCGTCGGTTGTGAACCCACTATCACCTGTTTCAGTTTGACCCCAAAGGTCTGAGAGACCCAATATACGGAGTGTATCTTGGACTACTAGCGGAAACCAACACGTTTACTGTACACATGGGTCGGCAGACGAACCACTTCCGAGATACTTGCGAATGTGTGACAACCAACTGCCCCTGACTTCAGTCTGCACGACACGATCTTCAGTACTGTAGTTTTAACATTTTGTGTTCAACCTTCAATCTTCTTCTCTGATTTTGTCTTGCCCTTGCGGGTATGTATGGCAGCCATAAACTGTAAGACTGACTTCAGTGCGATACACTGTCGTAGTTAGTACAAATTTGTTTCAGATGTAAACTTTTCTGTTAACTCCAAACCAACAGGACTCAATTTTGGCGCATGGCCTACCTGAACAAGGCATACAGTACTGCATCATCACGTTACGTGTTACGACTTACTGTACACACACACCTGTCAAACGAGACGCTCCCAGTGTCGCCCTTGCATTCGGATGCAATACTGCACACGTCTCTGTAGTGAGTAAGAAATTCCTTCGAAAACACTCGAATTATCTCATAAATCCTGAGAATGATGTACCATTCCCCGCTCCAGTTCTTCATCAACAATCCAGAGGACTGAGGCCACGTACTCTGTGAGGCTAATGTATCTTAAAGGAGCTTCAACAAATAATGCGACACCTTTTCTTCTGAAAGCAATTTGGTTTTATTAAGGATTTCACTACACCATAATATTTCCCATTCTTTTGGCTTCAAAACCCTATTTTTGAACATATACTGAGTCCAGTGTCCGAAAATTACCTCTAGCAATTAAACAGAGAACCGACTCGTGGAAATAACATCTTGGGCCTACTGATAACAAAGAGACCCAAACTTTTCGACTCTGTAAGCGCTGAACAGGGAATCAGTGATCATAAGGCCGTTGCAGCATCCCTGAATTTGGAAGTAAATAGGAATATTTAAAGAGGGAGGAAGGTTTATCTGTTTAGCAGGAGTAATAGGAGGCAGATTTCAGACTACCTAACGGATCAAAACGAAAATTTCTGTTCCGACACTGAGAATGTCGAGTGTTTATGGAAAAAGTTCAAGGTAATCGTAAAATGCGTTTTAGACAGGTACGTGCCGAGTAAATCTGTTAGGGAGGGGAAAAACCCACCGTGGTTCAACAACAAAGTTAGAAAACTACTGCGAAAGCAAAGAGAGCTTCACTGCAAATTTAAACCCAGCCAAAACCTCTCAGACAAACAGAAGCTAAACGATATGAAAGTTAGCGTAAGGAGGGCTATGCGTGAATCGTTCAGTGCATTCAAAAGTAAAGTTCTGTATACCGACTTGACAGAAAAACCTAGGAAGTTATGGTCTTACGTTAAATCAGTAAGTGGATCGAAACAGCATATCCACACACTCTGGGATGATAATGGCACTGAAGTAGAGGATGACACGCGTAAAGCTTAAATACTAAACACCTTTTTCCAAAGCTGTTTCACAGAGGAAGACCGCACTGCAGTTCCTTCTCTAAATCCTCGCACGAACGGAAAAAATGGCTGACATCAAAATAAGTGTCAAAGGAATAGAAAATCACCTGAAATCACTCAATAGAGGAGAGTCCACTGGACCTGCCGGGATACCAATTCGATTCTACAAAGAGTACGCGAAATAACTTGCCCCCCTTCTAACAGCCGTGTACCGCAAGTCGCTAGAGGAACGGAAAGTTCCAAATGATTGAAAAAAAAACAGGTAGTTCCAGTTTTCGAGAAGGGCCGTCGAGCAGATGCGCAAAACTATAGGCCTATATCCCTGACATCGAACTGTTGTAGAATTTTAGAACAACTTTTTTGCTCGCGTATCATGTCATTTCTGGAAACCCAGAATCTACACTGCAGGAATCAACATGGATTCCGGAAACAGCGGTCGTGTGAGACCCAACTCGCTTTATTTGTTCTTGAGACCCAGAAAATATTAGATACAGGCTCCCAGATAGATGTCATTTTCCTTGACTTCCGGAAGGCTTTCGATACAGTTCCACACTGTCGCCCGATAAACAAAGTAAGAGCCTACGGAATATCAGACCAGCTATGTGGCTGGATTGAAACGTTTTTAGCAAACAGAACACAGCATGGTGCTCTCAATGGAGAGGCGTCTATTGACGTTAAAGTAACCTCTGGCGTGCCACAGGGGACTGTTATCGGACCATTGCTTTTCACAAAATATACGCTACTGGCCATTAAAATTGCTACACCCAGAAGAAATGCAGTTGATAAACGGGTATTCATGCGACAAATATACTAGAACTGACATGTGATTACATTTTCAAGCAATTTGGGTACATAGATCCTGAGAAATCAGTACCCAGAACAACCACCTCTCGCCATGATAACAGCCTTGATACTCCTGGGCACTGAGTCAAACAGAACTTGGATGGCGTGTACAGGCACAGCTGCCCATGCAGTTTCAACACGATACCACAGTTCATCAAGAGTAGTGACTTGCGTATTGTGACGAGCCAGTTGCTCGGCCACCATTGACCAAAAGTTTTCAATTGGTGAGAGATCTGGAGAACGTGTTGGCCAGAGCAGCAGTCGAACATTTTATGTATCCAGAAAGGGCCCTACAGGACCTGCAACATGCGGTCGTGCATTATCCTGCTGAAATGTAGGATTTCGCAGGGATCGAATCAAGGGTAGAGCCACAGGTTGTAACACATCTGAAATGTAACGTCTACTCTTCAAAGTGCCGTCAAAGCGAAGAAGAGGTGACCGAGACGTGTGACCAATGGCACCCCATATCATCACGCCGGATGATACGCCAGTATGGCGATGACGAATACACGCTTCCAATGTGCGTTGCTTGGTGGTTTGGGGAAGGAGACCAGACAGCGTGGTCATCGGTCTCATCGAATTAGGGAAGGATGGGGAAGGAAGTCGGCCGTGCCCTGTCAGAGGAACCATTCCGGCATTTGCCTGGAGTGATTTTTGGGAAATCACGGAAAACCTAAATCAGGATGGCCGGACGCGGGATTGAACCGTCGTCCTCCCGAATGCGAGTCCAGTGTCCAACCACTGCGCCACCTCGCTCGGTTCCAATGTGTGTTCACCGCGATATCGCCAAACACGGATGCGACCATCATGATGCTATAAACAGAGCATGGTTTCATCCGCAAAATGACGTTTTGCCATTCGTGCTCCCAGGTTCGTCGTTGAGTACACCATCGCAGGCACTCCTGTCTGTGATGCAGGGTCAAGGGTAAACGCAGCCATGGTCTCCGAGCTGATAGTCCATGCTGCTGCAAACGTCGTCGAACTGTTCGTGCAGATGGTTGTTATCTTGCAAATGTACCCATCTGTTGACGTAGGGATCGAGACGTTGCTGCACGATCCGTTACAGCCATGCGGATATGATGCCTATCATCTCGACTGCTAGTGCTACGAGGCCGTTGGAATCCAGCGCGGCGTTCCGTATTACCTCCTAAACCCACCGATTCCATATTCTGCTAACAGTCATTGGATCTCGACCAACGCGAGCAGCAATGTCGCGATCCGATAAACCGCAATCGCGATAGGCTACAATCCGACCTTTATCAAAGTCGGAAACTTAATGGTACGCATTTCTCCTCCTTACACGAGGCATCACAATAACGTTTCACCAGGCAACGCCGATCAATTGCTGTTTGTGTATGAGAAATCGGTTGGAAACTTTCCTCATGTCAGCACGTTGTAGGTGTCGCCACCGGCTCCAACCTTGTGTGAGTGTTTGAAAAGCTAATCATTTGCATATCACAGCATCTTCTTACTGTCAGTTAAATTTCGCGTCTGTAGCACGTCATCTTCGTAGTGTAGCAGTTTTAATGGCCAGTAGTGTATAAATGACCTTGTAGATCGTGTCGGAAGTTCCATGCGGCTTTTCGCGGATGATGCTGTAGTATACAGAGAAGTTGCAGCATTAGAAAATTGCAGCGTAATGCAGGAAGATCTGCAGCGGATAGGCACTTGGTGCAGGGATTGGCAACTGACCCTTAACATAGACAAATGTAATGTATTGCGAATACATATAAAGAAGGATCCTTTATTGTATGATTATATGATAGCGAAACAAACACTGGTAGCAGTTACTTCTGTAAAATATCTGGTAGTGTGCGTACGGAACGATTTGAAGTGGAATAATCATATAAAATTAATTGTTGGTAAGGCGGGTGCCAGGTGGAGATCCATTGGGAGAGTCCTTAGAGAATGTAGTTCATCAACAAAGGAGGTGGCTTACAAAACACTCATTTCACCTATACTTGAGTATTGCTCATCAATGTGGGATCCGTACCAGGTCGTGTTGACAGAGGAGATAGAGAAGATCCAAAGAAGAGAGCTCTGCAAGAAAGGCGTTCTGCATCGCGGTGTAGCTTGCTGTCCAGGTTTCGAGAGGGTGCGATTCTGGGTGAGGTATCGAATATATTGCTTCCCCCTACTTATACCTCCCGAGAAGAACACGAATGTAAAATTAGAGAGATTCGAGGGCGCACGGAGGCTTTCCAGCAGTCGTTCTTCCCGTGAACCATACGCAACTGGAACAGGAAAGGGAGGAAATGACAGTGACACGTAAAATGCCCTCCGCCACCCACCGTTGGGTGGCTTGCGGAGTATAAATGTAGATGTAGATGTAGAATCTCCGTTCAATGCGACGTCCTCATGCCAGCTTACTGGGAGAGCTACCCTACAGGTCGTCGTTGGATCTAACGTCTTACTGCATCAACAACCTCTCCATCATCCACGTATTGCTTCCCGCTCGTGCGATAACCGAGCTATAGGTCGGATGGGGAAGAAAAGTACAGTGAAGTCTTGTGAGCTCCTCTCCAGTGTACCGACTTCCGTGAAGCCTTGCAACGAGGTGTTTGATTTTGATCAGTCGATCACCTCGAATGAAGGTGTCCACACTTTCCAACATTGCGGGAGTCGCAGCTGTGTGCGGGCGGCCAGCACGGCGGAGATCGGACAGGTTTGCCCGACCTTGTTGCGAAAATGACAGAGGCCTCGCCCAACGACTCACCGTGTTTTTGTCCACTACCAAGTCTGCGTAGGTATTCAACAAATGCCTTTAATTGTCTGCGAAGCTCTTGCTTTTCGCCAAAAGAAACTCAATGGCAGCACTCTGCTTCGAACGCATCACCGTTACAGACGCCATTTGAAGGTCACGTACAGCACTGCCAGATATCAGAACTTCATGAAACTATTGGGCTGAAGTGGGTACATTTCACGATGCCACACAACAAATTCCGCAATCTTCCAACCGAAATTAGCCGACAAAGAAGTGTTGCGTTATTTAATGAACGTCCCTCGTATCAGCAGCAAAACGTACTGGTGCCCCCCCCCCCCCCTCCTCCATACACCTATCACGTTTCCTAACCAGCAATGGGTGAAATTTGAGTCCAACGGAATCAGTACTTCATTGAGAACTTTACAATATATTGTAAGCATTCGCAGTTACCTTGCAAACGGCTTATTTGTTGATCCATGTTCGCTCTGACGTTTGTGTTATTGTAAACTAATATCTGTAGTAATCTTTAGTTAAAGACATTATTGTTTTAGTATCCATTAGAGATGATTCGAATCCGATTTTGGACTCTTAGTGAAATACCTGTACAACTGATTCCGTCATTAAGTTACAAACTTTCAGGGACGATGGAGAAGTGTTAATATATCAATTTGAGGCAAAGAAACCTTGTCAGGAAGCGACCGAGTCGAAAGTTATAAGCGAAATTCGTCCTGCAACTTCTGACAGTGGACCAGTTCTACTGCAAGCTCTTCGCTTTCCATATTGTTTTGATCGATACTACCTTCTCGTAAAATATAGTGAGCAACGAACTTGCAGTAGAAAATGTCAGTGTTAGGGATATCAGAACGACTTTCGCTCATATCTTCCGATTCGGTCATTTTCGAACCAGGGTTCCTTGCCTCATATCGATACATTTACCCTTCTTCATCATCCCTGTAGGTTTGTAACATCAAGAAATCATCCTTTATACTGCACCTTGCTGGTTCAGACCGACATTTTACAGAATGGTCAGTGAAAACGGGGAGTGAGATTAAGAATAGCACTGGTCGCTTTAATCCATTTTGTACCAGCTATTTGTAGAATTTTAATTTTTTTTTCCGCTGGTGTACAGTTTTCAAGTGTTGAGATCAGAATTACCGAAAATCTTCGATTTGTGTGGGGTCCATACAATAAACGACAGTGGTCAATATTAACCAACGATTGCTGACGCGCTGCGATGTTGAAGGTTCTTATTTTCCTCAATTTCTGGTTCCTTGCAGGTTTTATTTTCTTAATTTATAGTTTTCTTGAAGGAAGTTTAATACAAAAGCTCACGCATACTTAATGGTTTGTAAACGCTACGGTATTAGTCTGATACCCAATTTTACATCTCATATTGTACTATGACGTAATATGATTCCCTGAAAATTCTGCTTTGCGATAGAATATTCGAAACATTGTGAATAATGAATGAACGTGTGAATTCGTAAATGCTCGTTATGCAATGATTACACAACCGAAAATACATCGTGTGTGTTTATTTGTAGTGCCTCAAATACATTAGATGGTGTGCATGTCATATATCTGTTTTCATTATTTTATTTAAAACTTACGTTGGCTGTTAAGGTAATGGCCCGAGTTTATGGCGGGTCATGGCCCATCGAACATGGGCCGGTGTGAAGTGGAGGTTACACCATTAAGTTAAGTAGTGGTTTAGACTTTGTACGTATGTACTGTTTGTGTTTTCCTTTTTTTCGTTTATAAATGTATAGCTATGGTGTTCTTTTAATCATTGACAAAGGTCTTCTTAGGCACTTGTGGGTTTTATTGTTCTGAAGAAGGTGTAGTTATCTACGCCGAAATCTAGGCTAACACTAGGTGCTTTTTTCGCAATCGAGGCGGGTTTCTAGTTTTTTAATAAATTGAGGAAAAAGCTACCTCTTCCATAGCTGCACTAATCAACTGTTATATCTCTTCTATTACTTTTTAATATTCACAAGACTACACTGATCGTTAAAAAGTAACTATTAACACAACTACTGCAAGAGCAACGGCGTACTTGCATTGAGCATTGTGACTTTCCTACACTCGTGAAAAGTGCCTTCAGTCTCTGAATCTAGGTAATCGCACAGGTTTTAGAGATAGTCGAGAAGCAAAAGGTAAAAAATAACGAGTAACCAGTGCACAACGCAAAATGCATGTTATGCTAGCAGTCACTTCGTCCATCAATCCATTTTTACCATCTAGTGCATTACGTTCACCCTTAAAATCAACTTTCATAGCCTTATGCTGAATACGTTTACCTCTGCTCCTCAATACTTGCTCTTTCACAATTATGTGGTAAACTAACTGGAATTACTTCCAGCTTTTTAAGGCAAATAGCGTTTACCTTTCTCTTAAATACCGTCTAAATGGACACGAGCAACATTAGATAAATCCTGAAATAAGAAAGTGCACAGGAAATCGTTCTTTCCGCTATCCGTCCATGATTAGAAACTGAGTGCACGATTTATCGGTATCTTATGAGAAGTCTGTACTGAAAATCCTATGTTGCTTAAGAACTGCTAGTATATTACACTTTACAACAAAAGTTGTTGCGAAATCAAGTGACCAATTGTAATGACAATGAAATTATTCACAGGTGCCGGCTGCCCGTGGTGTGGATGGCGCGGCCGAGCCGCGCGCCTCGTCCGGTGCTGACGTCTGCGTTCTCAGCGCTTCGCACATCAGCTGTTCTCCGCCGCTGGTGTTTATAAAGCCGAGAGCTCAACCGGCTCCCCATACAGATTCAGAGGCCAGCAGCCGGGTGAGTGTCTGCTTATCCTAATATGAAACGTATCTTTATTTGGTTCTCATCTGCGCTATCTTGTACACAATTACCGTAGCATTATCTCCATGTTTTACTATGTTACCACTATTATTTTCGTTTATACCTAGAATGGAATATGTTCTTTGTTTTATTCGTTGTACCGAATTTTCTTCTACACCAATCATTAAGTAGCGAAATTTGGATATTCTACCCCAAGTTGTGTACTTTCCTCTGATGTGACTCTCAACCTGATCACTGATTAGATAATGTAGAAGTTTTTGTATATTCGCCGTCAAAGATGCCTCCAGAGAAAAACGCCTCTTCAGGTGACCACCATGGTTAAAAGGATCCATAAAACATTAGTTACACCGTCATCCGTACTGTTCTATGCTCTCTGTTTGAGGGTAGAATTGCTTATGGAGCTTACGTCTGTCTCTACGTATTTACTCACAAGTTTCCTCGGCATCATTCCGTCGTTCAGTTCCAGCTTCCTGAGCAATGTAGGTCACGTTTAGGGATTGTGACGTATACAGTACTGAAGTTCTCACTAAGTTACCGCAGAGCTTACGATAATGGTTTTTACTCCTGCGTATACTCGCGGAGAGGTTACAGCTTGTTGAAACTAAAGAGTATCTACGTTTTTAACATAATGTCATTGTTGATGACCGTGGTTCTCCATTCTGTGATGTCTTTTTAAAATAGCTTAACTACAGCCAAGATTATTTCACAATATTTGTGTGACACTAAGTACTTAAAAATTAGCAAACTTACTATTTATTTCGATACAGATTTAAGGATATCACCAACAGTGTCGAAAACTCTCAACCTTATTTCCCGCAGCAGGACAGTGACTATTTTTGCTGCGCAATTCCATTTACGTTATATGTTACATCATTACAGGACTGCTGTTTCTTAGTTCACTCTACTATCAAGCTCTTGTAGTATCTCTTGTATACTGTCGTTAAGACTCTCAGCTTGTAATATGAGAAAGTCGTTATGTTTACTTGACACCGTTTCAATATTTTACAGTCTACATATTGGCGCGTTGGATGCCAAACGGTGTAGGTCACAAAAACTGAAAAATGGACAGACACCACCTGTCGTTACTTGAGGGGCGGATATTCGTAGCCGACAAGCAGCGTGGGTCCTAGCTCAAAGTTCGCGCATACTGTAGGGAGCTGCTGAGCGCCTTGGTAGTCGAGCGGTGTCTTTCTGAGAAAGGCCTTCAAGAGTTTGCCACGAAAAGGAAAACAATGTTACTGTAAATGCGTCACATAAAGTACGGTAAAGCGCAAGGAACATCGGTTTTTTGTAAATAAGCTTTGCATGACAAGATTGAATTCCAGGGGCTTCATTCCAGAACTCAAGCTTTCAATGAGCTTTGCTCGGTGGCAGTTTAACTTCCCCTGACTGATAATTCGTGGCAGAAGTAGAGAAAAAATAGACGGAGCCACTGGATGTTATACATCCTTGCCAACAACATTTCTTTTTAGATCTAAGATGTGGTCGTGGTGACGTTTCAAAGAGTGACCAGCAATTTCATGAAACTGTGACATTGTCTGATTTTTTATTTTGTGTTTTTTTCCCTTTTTCTTAATATCTCTTGACAATCTTCTTAAAATAATGATTTTCAAAATTTTAATATTAAGGTAGTTAAAACCTTTCAACAACATTTTATACGGTGTGACAAACAATTTACATTTACAGGCTTCTGCGATGCCATAACGTACGCAAGAAATATATGATTATGAGCTGCAAATTTTAAATTTGCTCTCCTAAAAAGAGTTTCATTTTGGATATATATCGGTATGCAGCCAAACCATCCACACCTCTGAGAACCGTGTAAAAATGCTGCATTTAGAGTGCAACAAGTAAGACTTTACCAAAATGAGTGATAAAATTTAGGAGGAGCGGTTGTTCCCTAGCTGTAACATTAGTTTACATAAGTTATTACACGCAGATATGTTTGAATACTTTCTCTCGTAAGCGATCAATTTCTTTCTGTCTCTTAGTGCATTTCAAACGACTAAGTTTATAGAGTTTCCTCCTGCGCTCGATTGTATCATCCCGATATCATACTTCAGCTAATCTTCAGTTATCTCACGGTCGTCCTGAGATAGCTGGTACAACGCTTAAAGCACGTCCGCCTCGCTATCCAGATTTTGTTTCACCGTGGCTTCGTTTAATTCGAAAAGTACTTGGATTACTTCCTCCCCATGCTTGTCGAGACTGATCATAATCTCTGTCCCTCATGACTTTATTGTCATCAGGACGTTAAACACAAAACTTCTTTCATTTCTTCTTCTGTCACACGCTGCTCTCTTTAGTTCCGCATGGTATCATAGGACGCCCACATTCAATTTTCTTAAACACGTATCATGGGCGCATCTTACACCTTCAACCAAAGGGAATGTTTAGAGGTATCTATTTTTATTTTTATTTGAGAGGAATTCTATCGCTGGGCCAGTTCGCTGTGTATTTGTCGGAATAGATGTCTAACAGTGTATTCCTGTCTCTCTATAAATTTCAGATTTGCTCTGTTGCTCTCTACCTTTCACTCTAAATAAATTTCGCATGATTTTTCGATAGGGTATCGATACAGTAATTTCTCAACCTGTTGTTTCGTTTCTGCAGAAATGCGTGCCGGAGCGTACCTGCTTCTCGTCCTATGCTCCGCCGCCTGCATCCGGGCGGCAGACTGGCCTCTGGAAAGAGGTGGAGGTCAGAATGATGACGTCGACCTGGACACGGTAAGCGGAATATCTTCTTAAAAAGGACGGCAGTTCTGGAAAGTAATGAGTTACGGAATTTTCGACCTCCTACGTGGCTGAGCAGTGTACTACATCTTAAGCTGAGATGAGGCATGTGTAAGAAATCAGAGTTCATGAAAATAAACTCCGATTCCTGCCATTGGTTCGAGACAGAGTAGAAAGCAGGACTGGAAAGGGATGAAGAATTTCTCAGAATGCGGGATCTATCTCTCAAGAGGACTCTCTTGATCATCAGCGGCGAAAGATCAGTGAACGAGAGATATGGGGCAACAATTAAGACAATCATTCGTCTCGGCAGCAATGAGCCTTTCATATTGATTTACATTATCCTTAAATCACTTCATTCGAGAGCCACATTGCGTCTACTTAAGCGTAGCTGTTGGAACTGGAAATGCCGTGTAGCTAGGGCCTCCCGGCGGGTAGACCGTTTGCCTGGTGCAAGCCGTTCGATTTGATGCCACTTCGGCGACTTGTGTGTCGATGGGGATGAAATGATGATGATAAGGACAACACAACACCCAGTCTATGAGCGGAGGAAATCTCCGACCCAGCCGGGAATCGAACCCGGGCCGTTAGGTACCACATTCCGTCGCGCTGACCACTCAGCTAGAGGGGCGGACAGCGTAGCTGTTCATCCTTGTTTAATCCAAGGTCATACTCCGTCTAGAATGACATCAAAGTCTAGGAGCTACTAAACGGCAAAATTTCTTCAACTCCATATTTAGTTACGTCAATAACTTCTACAATTTCTTGCATCTACATACATTCTCTCCGAATCACTATAAACCGCGTGACGGAACGTTCTTTTCATTCCATCATACACTGTAAGACAGAAACGACACACCACGAAGGAATTATCGCTATGGTACGAAAATTGGTAGATATAATTTACATGTACAGAAAAACAAATGATTACAATTTGAGAAAAATTGAATGATTTATTCAAGAGAAACAGCTTCACAAACTGAGCAAGTCAGTAAGGCGTTGGTCCAAAAATGGTTCAAATGGCTCTGAGTACTATGGGACTTAACATCTGAGGTCGTCAGTCCCATAGAACTTGGAACTACTTAAAGCTAACTAACCTAAGGACATCACACACATCCATGCCCGAGGCACGATTCGAACCTGCGACCGCAGCGGTAGCGCGGTTACAGATTGGAGCGCCTAGAACCGTTCGGCCACATCGTCCGGCGCCGTTGGTCCACTTCTAGCTCTTACGCAAGTAGTTATGCGGCTTGGCATTGATTGATAGACTTTTTGGATGTCCACCTGAGGGATATCGTACCACATTCTGTCCAACTGCCGTTTTAGATCGTCAAAATCCCAAGCTTGTTGGGGTCCCTAACCCATAATGCTTCGAACGTTCTCAATTGGGGAGATGTCAAGCGACCTTACAGGGTTTGGAAAGCCTGAAGACAAACAGTAGAAACTCTCATTGTGTGCAGGCAGGCATTATCTTGCTCAAATACAAGCCCAGGATGAAGTGACATCAAGGGCAACGAAACGAGTATCGCCGACGTACCGCTGTATTGCGGATTAGCTCTGGATGGTATCCCACCGCTGTCTCGGGCGTCCACAGACACGTCTTCGGCCTGAAATCTCATTAACTGGACTTGAATTGTCTTTAGTGATGAGTCTTGCTCAGAAATGAGCCCCGATGACCAGCGAAGACGTGGCTGGAGAAGCCACGAACTGTGTAGGGATACCAACATGACTGTCGTCGACTACCAGAAGTGATGGTCTGGGGTTCGATTCCCTTTCGCAGCAGGACCACTTTAGCTGTCATCCGTGGCACCTTTACAGCACAGCGGAATGTCGACGATATTCTACGCTCCATTTTGTTGCCATTCATGGCTAACAATCCTTGGCTTACATTTCAGCAACATAATGCCCGCTCACACTGCTTGTCTTCGTGCTTCTCAAACACTCCGTTGGCCAGCAAGGTCGCCGGATCTCTCGCCAGTTGCGAACGTTTGTAGCATTACGGGCAGGTTCCCCTAGCCAGCTCAGGATTTGACCATATAAATCGTAAATTGAACAGAATTTGGCACGATAACCCTCAGAAGAATATCCAGCAACTCTAACTATGAATGTCACGCCCAATAGCTTGTTGGATAAAGACCAGACGTAGGCTAAAGCGTTATTGACTTGCTCAATTTCTGAAGCTCTTTCTCTTGAATAAATATTACAAGTTTTCTGAAACTGTAATCATTTGTTGTCTGTGCATCTATATCACATCTACCGATTTACGCCCTATGCGGACAATTCCTTTGTGGTGCGTCATCCTCTTTTTTCCGTCTTAGAGTGAATATTAAAATTACATCCTAGTTCAGTGCACATGACGAACGTGTGAAGAATTCAATCTACAGAGCGCTGAAGAGCTGTCGTCATTTCCAAGCTGAATTCAGTATTCCTTGAGTTCTTGAAACAGATTTCTGTGGTAAATGCAGAGTCTTTCTATGAGATCCTATCAATTTATGAGATGATAATTAGATCAAGACCTTAAGTTGTCAAGATGCGTAGATATACATCCACGGGGACAGTTGAAAATGTGTACCCCGTCTGGGACTCGAACCCGAGATCTTCTACTTACTTGGCCGACGCTCTATCCATTTGAGCCAACTAGGGCACAGAGCATAGTGTGACTGCAGGGGCTTATCCCTTACACGCTCCCGTGAGACCCACATTACCAACTTAATGTCCACACACTACATTTGTAGTGCCCCTTCCCTTACACTCATTACTCGCGGCAGACAATCTTACCGAGTTCCGTAAGACTTCGGGCAATGCATGTGCAGAAGAAAGAATGTCCGAAAGAATAGACATCATCTTCATAAACTTATCAATTTATTCCCATTGCAGTCTGTTGCCAGTGACGCAAGCCTGTGACTATTCTTTCCGTTCTTGTTTGTATACGTTGTACACTATGTATCCTGTAAGTCTGACCTGATATAGGTATAACATATTTTGAGCAGCATTTCATTAAGAGAAATTCATGTCTTTTGAATGTTCCTTAATTCCTAGGCCCACTGTAGTTTTTTCTATTTTCTTCATCAGCAACTGAATTCATGTGTGGTCATTTTAGTTCACAACAGTACACAGTGTCACTTTTAGGTGTTTGTAGGACGTGACACACACTATTTAAGACTAATTAACCGTGTAGTTAAAGGTAGCTACGTTTCTACGTATTGTGAATTTCGTTACTTGATAACAACTCATCTTACTGTGCTGATTCCTTAGAACCGAGTCGAACATACACACCTCTTCACTGCCGTGACTGACGTCAGCATGGAGGGTCACGTGGAACCGTGGTACTAGATCCACACCATCCACAGCATCCCAAAACCGAACAGCGTGTTCGTTTAAGGGCGCATAGGTTGATCGAACGTATAATACTTCGTTAAAGAGTATCAACAGCCATATTCATACAAAACTGTACTAATAAAATGAATTTATCATTAACTAAAAAATTCCAGCAAATAGTGCTTCATGTTAATTTTCACGTCTGTGAATTACCTCCGCAAGCAAGGTTTCGCAAAGAAGTATGCCAAGGAAACTTTCGTAATTTTCGATTACAAACCGATTAGCGAACCTCATTGATGAATTCTGAAATTGGATCAACAAAGTAGTTGCAAAATATACTTCCACATGGAGGTTTCATTATAGCCAGACAATCATTTTACTGTGCCTACTAACCCCAGATGTCAACAAACATATGTGTAACTATCCGTCCTGCACAAAACCAAGCTGGTATTTCTCTTCATTACAGCCAGAGTTGCTTGAGAAGTACGGCTACCCGTGTCAAGAACACATCGTGGAGACTGAAGACGGCTACATTCTGCGGATGTTCAGGATCCCCTACGGCAAGGCCTCACCTCTCGTCCCAGGGGAACGTAAGCCCGCTGTGCTGGTGCAGCACGGCCTCATGAACAGTGCCGATGACTGGGTCATCATGGGGCCCAACGCCTCTCTGGGTGAGTGACTTTATGGTTCTTTTCACGTCGCATTCATTTTCAGCAGCATCAGTCCGGAAATTCGATAATTTTACATTATTTTAGTCGAACTAAACATATAGTATGTACCTGATGTGGGCATACGTATTTTCACAGGTTATTGACTGATTCATCTGATTTGAGGTGTCCAGCCGAAATACCCAATTTCTTCTACTTATATTATGGTAGTATCCCTTACGAGTCAGCTGACAGACAGAAGCTGCAGCACTTGGACCGTTACTTTAAGGGGACTGGTCCGTGAATACCAGGGGAAACCCCGAAAAAATTGTCAGTTTTCTAAACAGTGCCACTCAAAGAAGATTTGTATGCCCATATAATGCTTACCGTCTTTTAAGGCATCTTTTGAGAAAATTTTTGTGTATGAACCACAGATTTAGCTCTCAACACTTTTTAATTGTATTTTTTTGTTTCACGTGAAATAAACCATGCTAATTATTTCTGTACATCATAGGTACACATTACTCAAAATATAAACAAAGTATAAGGTTAATTTTTCCGCTGTAAGTTCTTTACACTATTATCTTTAGAGCAGACTACTGAAAAGATTGTGCTGTCATAAACTGTGCTACAAAAAAATTTAAAGTATGATTTTCAAAAATTTTGGAAATTAATTCATGTTTTTTTTCAAAAAAGCATTATCTTTTCAAAGTTAAGTAACAAGAATAGTCTAGTTTTTAGTTATGCATGTTTTAAGACAGTATACAAAATTTCTGTTCACTATCTTCAATAATTTTTTAGCCAAAGTTTACCAGACAATGCAGTAATTTAACTACTGGGAAATCCAAGTTAAAGTTAATACTTGCTTTTTCTATTAAACTTTCATGGCACTAACGCATGCCAGGTCCATATTCATCTAGTTTCCTGTGTTGTTCTTCCCCTCTCCTCTTCTTCACACTTCTTCTTATTCTTGCTTCTCTAGTGGCTTCCAACACTGATTTTTTGTGCTTCAGAGAGTCTCCTTTGGCAGTGGCTATTAGAGCTCTATGCATATTTAGTCCACCAGGCACTCCCATCAGCTCCATAACAATAAGCCTTAACACTGTCACTGAAACACAGAACAGGAATTACCACACATCTTTTCAGAGTATTTAGGCCTGATAGAATGTTTTTGGTATCCGTTCTCATATACAATTGTTCAAACTTGCGTTTGGATTTTGAGTCCTACCATGTAAACATTTCTCTAACACTCTTGTGTCACTAATATCCGTATATATAGGTTTTATAACTTCCATTATAGGATATGGGGAAGAATGTTTATGGGTGTAGATCTCACCTTCAGTAACAGCCCTCTGGTAGCCATACCATGAATCACTGCCAGGTTGGCAGACTGCTTGACATGGGTTGTAATCTGTGGAGGATCTATGAAAAAAAAGGTAGTCCATACTGCCTTTTTCATTCCCTGAAGGTCATAACAGTCCTTAATTTTGATGCACAACCTGTTCTAGCACGTATGTCCTCAACTACCTTCACACCACTATTGCCACAATCATTAAGTTGCAAAGCTTTATTTATTAGTTCAGACAGAGCAGGGAGTTCAACAATAATACAACTTGAATCAATACTTGGCTTCTCTGTATTAACAGCATTAATACTTTCAAGCCCATTGTCCAAATATTTCAGTTTTAGCTTCGAAGCGTTTGGACTAGTGAAGCTGATTAAAGTGTATCACGTTGCATTTCAGTATAAGCAGAGTTAATCCATTTGGTTGACCAATTTCCATAAAATTTATGTTGTTTAACACCGAACTTCTTAATTCTTCTCATTGCTTTCAAGTGAAATACGAAACTCACGCACGCAATAAGGAACTCACATATTACTTCCATGTAAACAAAATATTCGCGTGAAAACAACAGCAAACAATGACTTAACTCTCTGTATAAACAGAAGATAAGCATCTGTAAAGCTTTCGCAGGTTAGCCAACTTAAGGGATTAAAAAGTCATAAAAAGGAAACAAGTGAGAGCAAAACTTTATTTCTAACAGAGATGACCGTGTGCCATGGGGACGAGGTGGTGCATGCAGCCACTTTTAAATTCCTCTACTTTTGGTACTTTCTGTGTTTCATTTTCCACGAACTAAACTTTTTATTGTTCAGAAAACTGTTGAGAATTTTTTAAGACAAAAATTAAAAAACGAGTTTTTGGCTGTTATTCAATTACAAGTTCCCTTAAACGTGAGAACCACGTCATCGGGTTAGTGCCACAGAATACACAAGTGTTAGAGATGTTGTTTGGTGACCAAGAGCTTTGTGTTAAACGAATCCACGGTCATGACGAAGTTCCGCCTCCTCGTGTAATGTTCACTGAACAGATGATCTCAAACGTCACTGGCAGTTTCGGCTTTTACTTTCAGTACTTCGTCCGGGTATTTTTGAGAAAAGTTGCGCTCGATATAACTTAATAGAAGGCTATATTGTTAAACTCCTTATTTCAGGAACTATGGAATTCCGTTAAACAACCAATATCGATGCTGTTGAAAACAGTGTCTCTGTATGTAAAGAAATTACGAGTATAGCTCATAGGCTAAAATATACTTTCTTAAGCTTCCACGGATAGTATAAATTTGAATAATATCCTTTTCGGCATTATGCCAAGTGATTTTGGGATTCAAAACTACAATTAAAACGGACGTCTGTACTTCAGGCGACTGAAGAAAACTTTTGCAAAGGTTCTGATACTTGCTTTTAGTTTCATAATGACGCGACGCGCGGCGTAATGCTCAAAACTATTTTATTCACGTAGGATTTGACCTCTCCGCTCCCTTTCTTCGCCAGTCTCCTTTTATAGGATTATTGTATACCTGATGCTACTGAATAAACCGACAAAACCGGTGCACTGCAACTGGGGCACTCATTTTTGTTATTTTCCAGATATGTAACTACGTTGACAATAAGACGTTGAAGTGGTTTTATTGTTCTTCGTGAACGTACAGAAACACCAATACATTCCAAGACTGCACGTACTGTCTTTTCGTTTCAGCATACATTCTGGCTGACAAAGGGTACGACGTGTGGCTCGGCAACATCCGTGGTAACTGGTACTCACAGAGGCATCGTACCCTTTCTCCAGAAGAGGACAAATATTGGCGTTTCAGGTACGGCTACAAATATACAGTAGGCTGTGAATCACACTTATTCACACATCATCCTTCACTGAAGGCAGAACCATCCTCAGAGACTCTATATGTCGACCAATCTGTTCTGGAACGTTTTAACTTACCATTACATGATAGGGGAACCGTTTGTCCCAGCCGAAACCACTCACCTACCATCCTTCTCACAGGAAAATACACTGATTGTAATTACCGTTTATCTGGTTAAAAATCACCTCTTCGATACAGTGATTAGAACTTGTACTCTGTATCACTGTCAATCACTCTTTTTTCGGCGCTTTTCAAAAACTGAAAACTGAAATCAAACATGTTTCAAAGAATTGTCTTTCCATTTCTGCGGTCCCACTTAATTAAATAATAATTTCAAACCAGAAAACAATATGATATAAACGGGGATGTTATGAATTGTACAACACTGTAAACATATTATGTCGATGCACCGAAAGCGCTCACAATAGTAAATAAACACGACTAAGACTGTTTTCACAATCAGTATATTACAATCGCTGGAATTCGGCAAAGATTATGTCTACATTCATTGCATAATTACGTTCTCATAATTTCTACAGACAAAACTAATAATTTCTTAGGATTCTCGGCAGAACCAGGCACGTTAGTCCTCGAAAAAGTAGCAATCGAACGAGTTTATAGTATCAATTGTTTAGTCCTCTAATTATCACCCAGTAGAGAAATGAACAGTGGCTCCAAACTGGCGAATTTCAAGAATCTGTGTATGAAGCAGGTAGAAGAATCCTTAGCAGAAGAGTAGGAGTGAAAAGTTTCCCTTGAAAGCATTTATGCACCAACCATACAGTCCCGATCCTTCCGAGTGTGATTTGCATATTCTTGGACTCTTGAAGAACGATATTCGTGGCCCTTGGTTTCCTTCGGAGCATCCGCAAACATTTTTCTATGAAGACATTGACCGTCTTGCCGCTCAGTGGGATAAGTTTGTAACAGTTATAGCGATTACTTTTGAAATAATAAACAGTTTACTTACTGTTTTCCATCTGTCTCGGTTTCACTTTACTGCCCCTTGTGCAACACCGCAGTAATAAGTCATTTAGTTCTGTATGTATTTTATAATTATATTTAAGTTATCATTTAGTATTTTGTGTCCTTGATCACCGTCTGATGACCATCGCAATGGTAGAGTCTACGCAATCCTTATTGCCTAAATTACGACATATCATTGACGTGTACATTATGCACTTAGTAACATAAATTGTTCCGGATGGCGTTACTGAATGTCACGGGCAATTATTACCCACTTATTCATTGATTTTGCTTTGAACGTTCCCTCAGGAGCAAAAGGAATGACATTTTTTCATCGTCGTAATAGTCCATTTTTCTGTTTTTAGCTGGCACGAACATGGCATTTATGATATGCCAGCACAAATAGATTATGTCTTAAACGCGACTGGCCACAAGCAGATCTACTACATAGGACATTCCATGGGGACGACAATGTTCTACGTCGGAATGTCAATGAAGCCTGAGTACAACGAAAAGATTCGTGCCATGTTCAGCTTGGCGCCAATTGCTTACATGAACCATATGATCAGTCCACTGTTCCAACTTTTGGCAAAATTTACAACATCCGCTCAGGTAAGAATCTTTTCTAACATTTTTTATATTTGATCTATGCTCGCACTTTTAACGTGAAATTTAAAATATTCTTTCTTCACTTCTTGTATGAACGAACTGTTTGTTTGACAAGAATGCGAAATAGCGTAAGAAAATAAAATCTCTTTTGGAACTGGTAAGTAACTGTACCTAAAAATGCTTAAAAGAGATGTTTCTATTTAGAACCATCTGCATAAACATTTGATTCCTTTTCATTAACGTAAAAAGGTATTTCTGTTTTGTAAACCAGTCTTTTTGGAATATTCATACATTCTCTCTTCAAAGTTTGAAATTTTCTGTATCACTTATGCGTGTTTTGCCTTTTAATGGGATCGTTTAGAGAACAAATATTAGTGGCTATAAGTAGCTTAGCAATGCAAAAGTAGGTCAACAATTCATTGAAGTAAAATTTACTCCTAAATACGAAACGAAGATAATTGTAATCTTTACTGAAATAATATTTTTCATGGAAACACTACATGTGAAACAGCTACTGAAGAACTTATAACTGACAACTGACTTGTACTTTGGCAATATTTCTACTGTAACGGTATTCATCCTTAAATTTGTAAAGACAATGAATTCACTGATTTTAGGATCCACAACAAGAGTGTGTGAAACTTTTAGAAGTACTGATAAGAGCATCTGCAAAGAAATTAGTTATGTAGAGAAGGTGTGAACAATTCCGAGGTGTAACAGACCAGTAGATCCAGTTGTTAATTGCATGATGATGATGATGACGTTTGAATTGGTAACTGTACGGACTTTGCTTCCAAATTTCAAGCAAATCTAAACTAAAGAACAGTATTCATTCGAGATACATCAGTATATTGCTATGAAAATGACATTACTATTCTGTATTAAGTACATATGGCACCCATTATGTACATGTAATTTCATGACAGAACAATACTAATGACGATGATGTAGGTGCTACAGTGAAACAAATAATAGTTTCACAAAAAAGGACTTTAGCAATAGGTATGCATGAAGTAATTATTTATGAGTAATTGAACTACAATAATAGCAGGAATAAACTGTTTAATAAGATACACTGTTTGCACTAACATTAATCAAACAATATTTCATGAAAAGCTGAGCACAGACTTCCGTGACATTACATTGCCAAATGGTAACTGTAAAGAAAAGTCCACATAGAAGTACGCCTATTTTTTTTTTTAAATTTACAGTGCCACTATAATCTTCTGACTAGCAAATTCAATTAGTCCATATATAAATGTACTTCATTTTACCTTTTGTTCGTAGAAACGAATGATAGTTGACTGTGCACATTGTTCTAGAAGTAAATAGTTAAAAGATCCATCTGTATTTCTGTATCTGTGTTTCAGGTGCTGCTGTATCTAATTGGAGCTAGCAAATTTACTCCCAGCCAGGAATTGATAAGGCTAATACAACCAAAGATCTGCAATGACAAATCCGTTACTGAACCAATATGTACCAATGTCGTATTTATGATCTGTGGTTTTGATAAGGAACAGGTCGTGGAGGTGAGTTGCTACTATTCGTTTCTTAGATAACTGAACTAGGTGTAATGTGGAACTACGACTTCGACAGTTGCTACTTAACATCGCTGAAATTTACTGTCTCGAGCGTCTCTTTGAACTCTGCTTCTTCCCACGTCCTTTGTACCTGTATTCATTTCCAAAATTGATTGTACCGTCAAAAATTCCACTTTAAGACTCTTTGTGTTTCTTAGAGCATCTTCCAACTTTGTTACCACATGATATAACGCTACTCTCCCTTTCACTGTTTTGGTTTCACTGAGATTGTTTCCTTGACCTTATCGTCTAACTGCGTAAAAGTTTTGTGTGTCTTCTCTGGTGTAAACATTTCATAGTACATCCTTGATTTCGTATGGTATTATCTTTTTCATTTTCAACAGGCAACATGACCTTAGTAACTGATGCGCGGCGAAGGTTGTACCTTGATGAAAATTAATTAATACGCAGAGATATTACTAAATGAGTACCGACAAGTTTTTAATTCGTTATTTTAAATACAGCGTTACAAAAATTCATTTCAGTATTATTGTCGTCAACTATCCAGAATTTGGTTTCCAGCTTGTTGATGTTTCATCATTCATTCTACCGCTTGCGTGTTCAGCATGCATCTCTTTCCCTGTTCGGCACTCTACTACATTAGGTAGGCATTCCCTCATCCAACGTTTCCATACATTGTACACAGCGTAATTTGTTGACCTTAACGTAAGTTAGTTTACGGTAGATTAAGTAGTGTATAAGCCTAGGGACCGACGAACTCAGTGGTTTCGTCCTATAGGAACTTACCACACATTTTCACTTTTTTTTTTTTTTTATTTATAGGGGACCTGGTTTAGCACTGGTTCTCTTAGGTACCTCTGTGTGTTGTGATCTGCAAAACTAGAGTCATTTTAAATTGTATTTTTGCTGCCCCAATTTTGTTTTTATAAGCTCTGCGAAAGGGCCGTACTCTAAAACCACGCACGAATGTCTGAACTATCAAGTTTTCATAAATTTCAAGTTACGACTACGTCTGTTTCCATTTTGAATCTTTCTGGGTACTTACCATTGCTCAGCAGCTGGTGTGGAGTCTTCTCAGGTTGTTCCAACTATTTCACGTGTGACAAGTCTTCAACTGACTTGTTACGTAGCACCACCTGGTCAAACATACTATTAGGTTGGTGCATAGGTTCGTAGCGTTGTTGTTTAGCATGTTGGTATTTCGGTTGCTGTGGGTTCATTTATCGATTGTCATTTTTTATCCGTAGTTAACTGTTGCTATTCGAGGTTATATATAGTCATTTTACCATTTGGAGATAGTGAGTGGAGCTGTGAACGCTAGGAAATGGATTGATAAGTGGAGATATCGGGACATTTCTGGCATATTCTTCTATTCGAGTTCAGTAGAGGAGTGACAGCAGCGTAGGCAACCAGAAACTTTTGCGCCGTGTATGGGGATAATGCCATTGGACACAGCATGGCAAGAAAATGCTTTTCTTGTTTTAAGGAGGATCGCTTTGACATTAGTGACACTCCATGTTCAGGAAGATCTTCAGGGTTTGGCGAGGATTGCTTAAAAGCATTAATCCACAATGATCCACGCCACTGTACTAGAGAACAGACAGATGTGATGAACTGTGATCATTCTGTCGTCGTGCGACATTCGCATGCAATGCGGAAGGTTCCAAGATGGGGTTATAGGTACCGCATGCTCTAAGCCAAAATCACAAAAATCAGAGAGTGGTCATATGGGCTACTTTGCTTGCTTGTGATCAATTGGCTCGTGAACCAGGCCAATCGTTCCTATCCTGTATCGTTACTGGGGATGAGGAATGGTCCCATTATGCTAACTTGTGGAAAATAAACGAAAGGTTGAGGCCGAACAAAGCAGCAACTCCTCGTATAAAGACCAGAGCGCATCTACAAAAGATGTTATTATTATGCACCTGGTGAAACACTGATGGTGTGGTGTACTACGAATTGCTTCCCCGAGGCGTACCTATCTCTGCTGACATTTATTGTCAACAACTGAGACGTCTTGCAGACGCAGTCCAAGAACAACAATCAGGAGGACTGCGTCAAAGCGATGCTACTCCACGATAAGGCCCGCGTGCACGCTGCGAGACTGACAGAAAACATCATACAGGAGTTGGGTTAGGAAATCATTCGGCACCCACCTTCTTCACCTGATACTACGCCATCATATTTTCAGATTTTCTGCTCTCTATTGAACAACCTTCAAGGATTTCCTTTCCGGATGAAAACGCGCTTCGAACATGGCTCGATGAGTTCTTTGCTTCAGAACCATGTGACTTATAAAGTAGCGGAATCGAAAAGTTACCAGAACATTGGCAGACTGTAGTAGATAGTAAGAAATACATTATTGATGACTAAGTCTTTGTTATGTATACCTATAGCGTTCATTAAACTTATGGAAAACGTTACGTACTTCTGCGTCAACCCAATACAATGCAATGGAGTTTAATTACACTCCACATGATCCGAGAGACGCCATGAAAATTCCTGTACCCGTGCTTTGTATGCCCAGTTATATGTCTCTGTCTTTTGCCATGTGTACTTCGTTGGTTTTTCAGTAATCACTGCCTTGCTTAGATCATGAAGTACCTATTATAAGGTGAAACACAAGTTCTGATTTATCTATTATTTTGGTTGTAGCGATCTGTAACAAAAAATTTATATTCTAAAACTCTTGCTCCATTGCTACTGTCCGCCCAGTACTTCACGCTAATTTGCGCTCAATTTTGCATTCTAGGAAAGCGATTCAGCACTTTACTGTTTCATTCTCATAATTTATACTACGAAAAGTAACATAATGGCCATTACTCCTTATCTAACGCTACAGTAAACGCTCATTTCGTAACTGTAAGCTATTTTTATTTCGAAACTTCCTGGCAGATTAAAACTGCTTTCCAGCCAGCGACTCGAAGCTGAGACCTTTCACCTTCGTGGTCGAGAGCTCTGCCGGCTCAGCTGTCCAACCACGACTCCCTAACTGCCCTAACAGCTAAATTATCTCTATCTCTATGAAGACGGCATGCCGCCCCTTCAGCTAAATTTCTTTATTTACAAAAGGCACTTTATTTATTATTTTCCTATTGTCCTACTGGCGTCGAAATACTGTATATAGTTTTCTGTTTTTGTCTTTTTCTAAGTTCACTCTGTCTAATGTGTACTAAGTCCAAAATGGTGGCAAACATTCAATCACAAATCATCTTCTCGAGCACCTCCGCTGGAAACCGTATCGCATACATAATGAAGCTATTCAGCAATACGTTCATAATATTAACCAGACCTTAATCATATGTCTCGTTGCAAGTTTTTACGCATTTTAATTACCTGTCGGTACTGTTTGAGTAGCGATATGAGGCTGTTTATTTTTTATTTTTCATTTAAATTGCCTGTTTCTCGCCCTGTATGCTTCGCTTGTCGTATCCCTTCTAACGTTTCTGTACGTTCACCTCTTCCTCTCCTATGTCTTTCATCACGCCCATACCGCCGTGGTCTAGACTCTCCTCGAACAGAAGTAAACTACGTCTGCTAGTGTAGTTATTTATATTTTTCTGTCATTATTTGTGAATGTTACACCAGATACTACATATATCAGATACTGAAACGCAAGTGTCACGATAGATTTCAAGATAAAATATGAAAAAGACCTCAATATTTCCGTAATAAAAATTCCGAAAAGAAATTAATTTATAAGCGAGAAGAGCAACGAGATTACTGTTTTATAAGGTTGTGTGGTCACCGCATAAGTCAACAGTTCTTCGTCCATATAAAGAATGTACTGATTATATTATTCACATCACATGCATTTTGTATACCTCTAATTATCTTGTCACCAAAGGGACCTGAAATATTAATCTCCATTCTTCCTTGACCCTTGATGTCATATATGTAAGTAACATATCGATAGAGTTCTTCCAGTCAACTTAAAGAATATCTGTGTTTTTCTTCCCTAGGAAAAGCTAGCAGCAATTTCCGCACATATCCCTGCTGGATCCTCCACCAGACAGTTCGTACATTACGCGCAAGGCATAGACAAAGGTAAGTTTGTGATAAACATCATCTTTCATGAGGTGAAACGCGAGCTACTTTCAGAAACATATTATAGATTTATTATTTTAGTTTTTGATGTCTTACAACATGTTTCAGGATAATATACAGAAATTTTAGTTCATTTTCAGAGTGACTATTCGTACATTTGTAGCCAGTATTCAGTACTCCAGATTCTACCTTACACACAAAATTTTTTGCATTTCAGGCCATTTCAGGCAGTTCGACCATGGTATTGTGGAAAACATAAAACGTTACAAGCAGCCTACACCGCCTGATTACAAGCTTATCAACGTCAAGGCTCCGGTTTATCTGTTCTACAGTCTAAACGACTGGCTGGCAGGACCTCAGGTAATCAATAGAGTGCAGAACGTTCACCTACTTTTACTTTATGTATCTATCCATATATACTCCCGACTGAATTAGTCAGTTTGGTCAGAGAGACAATTCCAGAACTAAATCAAATACAGTTCAAATTATCATTTTATCTTGACACTCGTCCATTGATCCGTGTTTGCATAAAAGCAACAATATGGGATTGTTGGTCCACCAAGATTTATTTCATTTTCTTTCCCAAACTGTTAAATGAAACAACAAGTTTACTGTTACCAGTCACTGTTTATTTATCTGCACGACGCGTTTCAAAGGTTCAAATCTCCAACATGAAGTGGATTTACATTTGTTAGTATGACATTTGTGGGTGTGTTGTGTTAGGATATTTTGGAGGAACTTGTGGCACTGTCTCCAGTGGTCACAGGTTCCTTTCACTGTCGTAACACATCACATATATACTGTCATATTTTATGTGTTACGACAGTGAAAGGAACCTGTGACCTCTGAAGACAGTGCCACAAGTTACCCCATGACATCTTAACACAACACACACACAAATGTCATATTAACAAATGTAAATCCACCCGATGATGAAGGTTTAAACCTTTTAAACGCGTCGTGGGGATAAATGTACTGTTTGGTACCAAATATTGTGTACTGTGAATACTTCCATAATACCTTATTTACTTTAATTCACAGCATGGTTTTTACGTTTGTTGCCGTTATTTCCGGCATGTTTTCTGTGATTTAGTTGCTGTTTCTTCGGCATACAGTTTGAATGCAGCTGTATAAGCGGCTAGTATTGAACAAATACGGAAAGTGAATTTGTATACGTCAGCGTTATACTATTGGGAATTGCGGTAGTGTTGTCGGTACAATTTTGGTTCGTACCAGGTTTTTACGTAATCTGTCATGTACTCGCGTTCGCTCGTGAGGTTGCAGTTGCATTTAAACACAGAAAAACATAGCTTTTGCACCTTGGCGGTAATTTAAAACGTTATGCCATCTTGCTGTTCGCGTATGTTGCAACAATGTATCGTATATTATATGGTTTTGTAAACTGTAGCGGGACGCCTGTTCTGTTCCTTATTTATGGCTCTATATGTGATGGGGAAGTGATACATACATAAACATATGGGGGGGTGGGGGGGGGGGAAGGAGTGTACCTGTTCTGTGACCTGTCTCAGTTGTCTTAGAGCCGCAAAGAGTGTATTGTTGCACAGTGTTGTGTTTTCATTTATTACGTTTTTCCGTTCTACTATAGCCCTTTATATGTAATAATGTTCTTCTATTGTTAGTTTTCGGAGTAAACTGTCGCCGTGTTTCGGGATGTGTAGATCAGTTTCGCTATTAGTCTTATTTATATGATGCTGAAGTTCAGTTTCAATGGTATCTAAGTTCAGTTTCATAACGTCGAAATACTTTACTTCTAATTAAGAACTATTTCCGATAGTAACTGTATTTAAAATTTGAAAGGAGTTGGGAATCTCGTAATAGCATAATGCACAGTACTCTAGAAAAAATGAATGCTTCCTAATTTACTTAACATAGCTTCTTTGTTTCGTGACATTTTAATATGTACCACAACTACGCAACCCCTATCTAAAATTTATCTGTTCCTTTGCAGGACATTGATCGTTTGTACACTCAGCTAGGAAATGCAAAGAGGAAGTTTAAGGTTGCGTACGAGAAATTTAACCATCTCGATTTCACATACGGAAAAGATGCATATGATTTAGTGTACAAACAGGTGTTGGACTTGATGCACAAGTATGAACAAGGAGACTTGTAAACAGACGACCATTGCAGGACAAATGGCAACTTCATTGAGGCACATACAACCATTCTCTGAAACATGTTCCATTATCATTACATGTAAATTTTCAGTTCCTTAAATAAATCATTTAGCAAAAAAAATTGTTAATGTTTTTTGTGTATCACCCATTGTTTTACGTGTAACGGCTTATCCTCAGTTAAGGAATTACTCATATCTATTTATACCACACGATGTCGAAGTCCATGAACTATTTTATTAACACTGTTAGTGACTCAAACAGTCAGCATATTCGAATTTTCAACGTTGTTTATGGCTATTCATTATTTTCGTTAAAACATCCCAATGGCATAACATTTCAAAAATGTTCATACACCATTATTCATTTTTAAGTGGATACGAGCAAATTATAATACAATGAGGTGACAAAAGTCACGGGGTACCTCCCAATATCGTGTCAGACATCCTTTTACCCAGCGTATTGCAGCACCTCAACGTGGCATGCACTCAACAAGTTGTTGGAAGTCATCTGCAGAAATATTGAGCAATACTATCTCTTTAGCCGTCCATACTTACGAAAGCGTTGTAGTGCAGGATTTTGTGCACGAAATGAATTCATGATTTTCACAACCCATATCGGGTGACCTGGGTAGGCAAATCATTCGCTCGAATTGTCCACAACGTTCTTCGAACCAAACGCGAACAACTGTGGCACAGTGACATGTCGCATAGTAAACCATAAAAGTTCCATCGTTGTTTGGGAGCATGAACTCCATGAATGACGTCGAATGGTCTGCAAGTAGCGAAATGATTGGTTCAGTTGGGGTTCAGCCGGGATTCAATTGGACCAGAGAACCTAGTCTATTCCATGTAAACATCCATGTAAAGTCTGTTAATTCCAGTCGTGCGACCATAATCACGTCGGAAACCTTATCGCATGAACCACCTGAGTACGAATGATAGCTCCGCCACTGCACTGTCCTTTTGTACTTTGTGAACCGACACTATCGCCATCTGTATATGTGTATATCACTATCCCTGTGACTTTTGTCACCTCAGTTTACAAGACAGGGGAAATTATATTCAAAGAGCAATACTCCAACTTCTAAGTAATTTTAATATATTTGCTAAATGGTCAAAGACGGTGGTATTAGCTGAAAAAAATTAAGTTAGAACCAACATAGTGACTAACAACTGGGTGCTTCAGGAGTTACAGTGCTTTAGTATTCAGGAGATGGATGCAGTACACAATGATATTTATGATGAAAGTAATATATTTACAACTATATGCTATAGGGGGGAGGGGAGGGGGAGGGGAGGATGTTTAGCGTTGGAACATTTTTATGACTTTCGCCTCTAGACAGCCCTGTAATAGAAGACTAATACATTTTCTTATTCCATTTTTAAAGTATAGCACGTGTAGTGCAGGCTTTTTCCTAAATTACAGTAATTACTCCGGAAAAAGTTAGGTTTCCGAAATGTGAAAAACTGTTCCAAGATGCAAAATGGTTAAGTACCCAAGGGCAAGCATTCTATTCAAATTTGGAAGTATTGCAATCGAAACGATATTGTCAATCCCGTTTTTGGGAGTCTGTGTGTGCCATTCTGACACTGCTACACATCAATAATCAGTAAGTGAAAGGAAATTATGAAGTGTCGTCAGAAACCGTTTGCAAGTTAAAAAATGTTTAATTTAAGGTAATGAGAATCAGTAACAATTTCTATTTCCAAGATAGGGTAATTTGTTAAGACATTAAGAAAACTGTTCGTCTACAAATATCGTATGTGCCATGGTAGACGAACATCTTAGGTTTCAAGGTGCAAGACTGCGCAAGA